>NC_133330.1:279296552-279539052 GCF_042186555.1 Aquarana catesbeiana
ATGCCCATCATTAGAAGTGGGTGAATGAAGGGCGGTATTCTAATGCCCTGTACACACGACCGGTTTTCCCGTTGGAATAAACGGTTTTTCTGACGGAATTCCGCTCAAGCTGTCTTGCATACACACGGTCACACCAAATTCCGACTGTCCAGAACGCGGTGACGTACAACACCAACGAGGGTACTAGAAAACGGAAGTTCACTAGCCTGTAGCCAGTAGCTTCCATCTAGTACTTACTTCAGAGCATGCGTCGTTTTTGGTACGTTGGAACAGCATGCAGACGAGCGGTTTTCCCAACAGGAATTGGTTCCGTTGGAAAAATTTAGAATATGTTCTCTTTCTAGGTCCGTCAGAATTTTCGATGTAAAAAGTCCGATGGGGCATACACATGATCGGAATATACAATGAAAAGCTCCCGTCTGACTTTTTCTGCCGGACATTCCGCTCATGTGTACACGGCATAAGTGTCAGAAAGGGCTTTGTCTTCAAGTGGTTAGAAGAGTGGGTGATGTATAAAATAAGCTTATAATGTTTTGCATAAAGTGCCAGGACAGTTGAAAAACCCCACAAATGACCCCTTTTTGGAAAGTAGACACCCCAAGCTATTTGCTGATAGACAGAGTCCATGGAATGTTTTATAGGAAAAATGGGGGGATAACTGCGCTACAGTGAAATACATAAACAATAACAATTATAGCTGCGATTAATCTTTGCAGCACAGACACAGTGAAATTAAATAAGAAAAAACGTTTAATTTTTGGATTGATTACTAATTTGATATGTGTTATGTATATCCTAAAGGGGAACTTTTCACTTAGTTCTAAATATTTGGTTTAGTGATGATGTATATGATCACCAATCTTTTCTAGCGCAATTCACCCCCCCCTTTTTTTCTTATGGAATATTTTATATTTTGCTGCAAGTTTTGGGAATATTACAAACTTTTTTTTTTTTTTTTTTTGCACAAAGTTGTCACTAAATGATATATTGCTCAAACATGCCACGGGCATATGTGGAATTACACCCCAAAATACATTCTGCTGCTTCTCCTGAGTACTGGGATACCAAATGTGTGAGACTTTTTGGGGTCCTACATTGTACAGGACCCCGAAAACCGCCTTCAGGCTTTCTAAGGGCGTAAAATGGGATTTCACTTCCTCACTACCTATCACAGTTACGGAGGCCCTGAAATGTCAAGATAGTACAAAACCCCCACAAATGACCCAATTTTGGAAAGTAGACACCCCAAGGTATTTGCTAAGAGGCATGGTGAGTATTTTTCAGCTCTTATTTGTTTTTGAAAATGAAGAAAGAAAATATATTTTTTTCTTTTTTCTATTTTAAAAACTGTGACAAAAAGTGAGATCTGCAAAATACTCAACATGCCACTTAGCAAATAGCTTGGATTGTCTACTTTCCAAAATGGGGTCATTTGGGGGGGGGGGGGGTTGTGCTATCTTGGCATTTTATGGCCTTCAAAACTGTGATAGGTAGTGAGGAGTGAAATCAAAAATTTACGCCCTTAGAAATCCAGAAGTCGGTGATTGGTTTTCGGGGGTCTGTACGCGGTTAGGCTCCCAAAAAGTCTCACACATGTGGTATCCCCATACTCAGGAGAAGCAGCAGAATGTATTTTGGGGTGTAATTTCACATATAACCATGGCATGTGTGAGCAATATATCATTTAGTGACATCTTTGTGTAATTTTCTTTTTTTTTGTAATTTTCCAATCACTTGTGACAAAAAAATAAAATATTCAATGGGTTCATCATGCCTCTCAGCAATTTCCTTGGGGTGTCTACTTTCCAAAATGGGGTGATTTTAGGGGGGGATTGTACTGCCCTGCCATTTTAGCACCTTAAGAAATTAGATAGGCAGTCATAAACTAAAAGCTATGTAAATTCCAGAAAATGTACCCTAGTTTGTAGACGCTATAACTTTTAACGAATAAATATATGCTTATTGACATATTTTTTACCAAAGACATGTGGCTGAATACATTTTGGCCTAAATGTATGACAAAAATTGAGTTTATTGGATGTTTTTTTATAACAAAAAGTAGAAAATATCATTTTTTTTCCAAATTTGTAGTCTTTTTCCGTTTATATTGCAAAAAATTCAAATCGCAGAGGCAATCAAATACCATCAAAAGAAAGCTCTATTTGTTGGAAAAAAAGAACGCAAATTTTGTTTGGGTACAACATTGCATGACCGCGCAATTACAAGTTGTAAAAAGTGCTCTGGTCATTGAGCAGCCAAATCTTTTGGGGCTGAAGTGGTTAACATAAACCTACACAGGAAGGACAAACATACATCCACTTCATTGCACACTGAAGAAGAAACCCATGGACGGGGCTTAACACGTCTATGTAGAGAACCGTAGTGAGCTCTCGCTAGTGCCCCAAGTGGTGGGTGGAGGCTGTAGTCACATTAAATCAGTGTTAAGGCTATTTAATAGTGAGACTCCTTGGAGAGAGCACTGTTAACTCTGTAATCCGTGGCTAAACTTCTACAGTTTTGACATATAGCCACTACAGACACACTTCTGTTAGACTTCACCACTCTCCAGGTAAGCAGCATTTCTGAGCTGGTGCCTCAGAGCTTGTACCAGTCTCCACCAGCCCAGTAGTCCCGTCACCTCACTCCCAGTGACCACAATATGTATGTTGCTATTGAATACAGGAAGCACACATCTCATAACCCCATGCTTGTTCTCCTCCCGAGGCCTCACTACAACTCCCAGGCTTGGCACCTAGGTACTCTGTGTCATGAGGTCGGTCCCAGTATGTGGGGAACCAGTCACCAGTTAAAGTGGAGTTCCACCTTAAAAAAAAATATTTACATTAAATGTCTCCTTTTAACCTAGAAAAAATCATTTGAAGGAAAAAGTTTTTTTATACTTACCAGAAAGGGCCTGTTGCTATGTAGTCCTGGTAATCTGCCACTTCCTAGTCTGCGGAGCTCCTCGAGACTTACTCACCCACCTGTGCTCCTGGGTAATGATAACACATAATTTCCCAGGAGTCTGTGGGTAGTACTGTGCTCAGCGCTACGGCCGCCGTTAAATTGCGCATGTGAGAGATCGAGAGGTGCATGCTGGTTACCCAGCATGCACCTCTCCCAAGGTATTCCAGGAAGCGACCTAGATTGGGCTTCACATGCTCACATTAAGGATGGAAATGGCCATAAACTGGGGCATAAAAGATATAAGTAAGATAATTATATTATTTAAAAAGCGATCTTGATCATTGTATTGTCTTTTTGAAATTTAATAATGCTAGGATGCAAAAAAAAATAAAAAATTTTCGCTGGAACTCCGCTTTAAGGTGCCAAGCATCAAACTCCTTCATTACCAGAGTGATGGCAGCATACAGTGGGGGAAATAATTATTTGATCCCCTGCAGATTTTGCAAGTTTGCCCACTTACAAAGAAATGAAGGGTCTATAATTTTTATCATAGGTGTGCTTTGAATGATAGAGACAAAATATCAACCAAAAATCACATAAAACAAATGCTATAAATTAAGTTGCAGTTCGGTGAGTAAAAAGTGATCAAAAAGTATTTGATCCCCAAGCAAAACATGACTTAATATTTGGTGGAAAAACCCTTGTTGACAAGCACAGAGGTAAGACGTTTCTTGAAGTTGGTTACCATGTTAGCACACATCTCAGGAGGGATTTTGGTCCACTCTTCTTTACAGTTCTTTTCTAAATCCTTAAGGTTTCATGGCTGTCTCTTGCAACTCGAAGTTTCAGCTCCCTCCATAAATTTTCTATAGGATTAAGGTCTGGGGACTGGCTAGGCCACTCCATGACCTAATGTGCTTTTTCTTGAGCCACTCCTTTGTTGCATTGGCGGTATGTTTTGGAACATTGTCATGCTGGAAGACCCATCCACGACCCATCTTCAGTATTCTGGCTGAGGGAAGAAGGTTCTCATTCAAGATTTTACAATACATAGCCCCATCCATTGGCCCCTCAATGCGGCAATGTCGACCTGTACCTTTAGCAGATAAACAGCCCCAAAGCATTATGTTTCCACCTCTGTGCCTAAATGTAGGGGTAGTGTTCTTAGGGTCATAGCCATCATTTTTCTTCCTCCAAACATGGCGAGTCATCTTAATGCCAAAGAGCTCAATTTTAGTCTCATCTGGCCACAGAACTTTCTCCCAATCTTTCTCTGAATCATTTAGATGTACATTGGCATTACTGTACATGTGCCTTCTTGAGGTGGGGACTCGCCGTGTTTGGAGGAAGAATAATGCTGACTATGACCCTAAGAACACCATCCCATCAGTCAAGCTCAGAGGTGGAAACATTACGCTTTGGGGCTGTTTCTGCATTGAGGGGCCAATGGATGGGGCCATGTATTGTAAAACCTTCTTCCCTCAGCCAGAACACTGAAGATGGGTCATTAATGGGTCTTTCAGCATGACAATGACCCAAAACATACCACCAAGGAAACAAAGGAGTGGCTCAAGAAGAAGCGCATTAAGGTCATGGAGTGGCCTAGCCAGTCTACAGACCTTAATCCTATAGAAAAATTATGGAGGGAGCTGAAACTTGCCAAGCAACGATGAAGAAACCTTCAGGATTTAGAGAAGATCTTTAAAGAAGAGTGGGACAAAATCCCTCCTGAGATGTGTGCAAACCTGATAACCAACTACAAGAAATGTCTTACCTCTGTGCTTGCCAACAAGGGTTTCTCCACCAAGTACTAAATCGTGTTTTGCTTGGGGATCAAATACTTATTTTACTCACTGAACTGCAACTCAATTTATAACATTTGTATCATGTGTTTTTTCCTGGATTTCTGGTTGATATTCTGTCTCTATCATTTAAAAAACATCTATGATAAAAAAATTATAGAACATTACATTCTTTGCAAGTGGGCAAACTTACTAAATCTGCAGGGGATCAAATAATTATTTTCCCCACTGTTCATATGGGTCTCCATGACTGGGCTCCCACAAGGGGCACTGAGCGGCAGAGTGAACAGTCCAAAACTTGTCTGGCACTCAATGAGCCCCTTTTTATATGGTGTGACCTTCAGGGGGCAGTATTCTCCTGCAAAGTGCGGAAAACCTGTTCAGCAGCATTAACCTTTGCCTCTCAGGATCCAGCAACCTATCAGGGCAACCACAATTAACACTATACAAACTTTACATTGAAATACACAGGAAGGCAACAGCAATATAGCCAGAACCTAGAGGAATAACACAAAACATTTGATACAGGAACTCCTTTAGGAAACACCTGCTTACAAACCAGTTAACCTTCCTGTCTTTTGGACTGTGAAAAAAACAAGAGCATCCAGATAAAATAGCACAAGATGGACATAATATAGACTTCACTGGCAGGATCAACAGTTATTTGTTGGACTTTGCAGGGTAACTAAGAGAAAAAGTATATTTGGGAGGCCATAGTTACGCTTTAGGAGAATTAAAAGATTTAAACCAAGAGGTACCATGCATACTCAAGCAGAAAGCCCAGATTCATGGCTATTAGGAAATACTGATTAAAGTGACACTTGACTGTTTCTACATTGTAAAACGGTTATTGGCTTTTCTATTTATACCCCTGACTATTCCCTAGAAAAACCAGAAAATGGATTTAATATTGAAAATTCCAGAAAACTGACTGATTCAGAGGCTGACCACAGATTCCCAATGTGTCTAGGTTTCATCGATTCTTCACACCACCACAACTGTCTACAGAATGTTTATATACCTAACTGGGCTAATTTATTAGTAGAGAAAGTTTCTTCAAAAACCCTGTCAGGTTCAAAAGAAGTTTCTATTTTTCTTTTTTAATTCCCCTGAACTTGATTAGATGTTTGAAGCTCTGGCTAAAGTGAATATATCTGTGTTATTAAATCTGTCCCAACGGCTTTTGCATAGAAGTGACTAAATGGTTTACAGCAATGTTTCTCAGTTTTAGTTTACAAGAACACTTATGCCGCGTACACACGAGCGGACTTTCTATCCTACTTGGTCCGGCACACTTTCCGACGGACTTTGTCCGCCAGGTGCGCCGGACTTTAAAACGGACGGACTTGCCCACACACGCCGGGACTTTCCGGCGGGCTAAGTCCGCCCGTCTTTCCGACGGACTTTCGCCGGAGTTCCGGCGGACTTTCAGAATGAACGGACTTGCCCACACACGGACAAGTCCGTTCATTTTGAACGTGACTCAGGTGCGACGGGACTAGAAAAGGATGTCAATCTTGCCGCTTTTATCGGCGAGATTGACACCTTGCTAGCCCCGTCGCGGGGCATACCAGGCCCTTAGGTCTGGTATGGATTATAAAGGGGAACCCCGCTACGCCGAAAAAACGGCGTGGGGTCCCCCTAAAATCCATACCAGACCCCGATCCGAGCACGCAGCCTGGCCGGTCAGGAAAGGGGGTGGGGACGAGCGAGCGCCCCCCCCCCTCCTGAACCGTACCAGGCCGCATGCCCTCAACATGGGGGGTGGGTGCTTTGGGGGAGGGGGGCGCCCTGCGCCCCCCCCCCCCAAAGCACCTTGTCCCCATGTTGATGAGGACAAGGGCCTCTTCCCGACAACCCTGGCCGTTGGTTGTCGGGGTCTGCGGGCGGGGGCTTATCGGAATCTGGGAGCCCCCTTTAATAAGGGGGCCCCCAGATCCCGGCCCCCCACCCTATGTAAATGAGTATGGGGTACATGATACCCCTACCCATTTACCTAGGAAAAAAGTGTAAGTAATAAAACACACTACACAGGTTTTTAAAATATTTTATTAAACAGCTCCGGGGGGGGATCTTCCTCCGGCTTCGGGGGTCTTCTTCCGGCTTCGGGGGTCCCTCCGCTTCATCTTCTCCCGGCGTCCGGTTGGTTCTTCTCCGCTCTCCGGCCTCTTCTCCCGGTGTCGCAGGTCTTCGGCCGGCCCCTCCGCTCTCTTCATGTAGCTCTATTGCGAGCGGAGGTCCGGACTTCTGGGCTTCTGGGCTTCTTGGCTTCTTGGCTTCTCTTCTCTTCCCCCAGATGTTGACACGACGCTCTCTCCGGCTGGACTGGTCTCTGAGGGCTGCGTTGTGACTTATATAGGCGGAGACCCCGCCCCCATATGATGTCACAGTCCCTGGGCATGCTGGGACTGTGACGTTTTAGGGGGCGTGGTCGACCACGCCCCCTAAAACGTCACAGTCCCAGCATGCCCAGGGACTGTGACATCATATGGGGGCGGGGTCTCCGCCTATATAAGTCACAACGCAGCCCTCAGAGACCAGTCCAGCCGGAGAGAGCGTCGTGTCAACATCTGGGGGAAGAGAAGAGAAGCCAAGAAGCCAAGAAGCCCAGAAGCCCAGAAGTCCGGACCTCCGCTCGCAATAGAGCTACATGAAGAGAGCGGAGGGGCCGGCCGAAGACCTGCGACACCGGGAGAAGAGGCCGGAGAGCGGAGAAGAACCAACCGGACGCCGGGAGAAGATGAAGCGGAGGGACCCCCGAAGCCGGAAGAAGACCCCCGAAGCCGGAGGAAGATCCCCCCCCGGAGCTGTTTAATAAAATATTTTAAAAACCTGTGTAGTGTGTTTTATTACTTACACTTTTTTCCTAGGTAAATGGGTAGGGGTACCATGTACCCCATACTCATTTACATAGGGTGGGGGGCCGGGATCTGGGGGCCCCCTTATTAAAGGGGGCTCCCAGATTCCGATAAGCCCCCGCCCGCAGACCCCGACAACCAACGGCCAGGGTTGTCGGGAAGAGGCCCTTGTCCTCATCAACATGGGGACAAGGTGCTTTGGGGGGGGGGGGCGCAGGGCGCCCCCCTCCCCCAAAGCACCCACCCCCCATGTTGAGGGCATGCGGCCTGGTACGGTTCAGGAGGGGGGGGGGCGCTCGCTCGTCCCCACCCCCTTTCCTGACCGGCCAGGCTGCGTGCTCGGATCGGGGTCTGGTATGGATTTTAGGGGGACCCCACGCCGTTTTTTCGGCGTAGCGGGGTTCCCCTTTATAATCCATACCAGACCTAAGGGCCTGGTATGCCCCGCGCTCGCCGCAATAGGAAGATTTGTTTTTCCTATTGCAGCGAGCGCGAGATGCAATACCATCCCCTCGTGTCGTATTTGGTCTGTCGGACCAGCCTACACACGAGCGGGCTTTCCGTCGGACCAGCACACACACGAGCGGACTTTCCGCCCGAAACTGAGTCCGACGGAAAGATTTCAAACATGTTTAAAATCTAGGTCCGGCGGGCTTTTGGGAAGAAGTCCGCCGGAAAAGTCCGCCGCCGCCCACACACGGGCGGATTGTCCGGCACACTCTGGTCCGCCGGACCAAGTATGCCGGAAAGTCCGACCGTGTGTACGCGGCATAATGCCGCGTACACACGGTCGGACTTTCCGGCATACTTGGTCCGGCGGACCAGAGTGTGCCGGACAATCCGCCCGTGTGTGGGCGGCGGCGGACTTTTCCGGCGGACTTCTTCCCAAAAGCCCGCCGGACCTAGATTTTAAACATGTTTGAAATCTTTCCGTCGGACTCAGTTTCGGGCGGAAAGTCCGCTCGTGTGTGTGCTGGTCCGACGGAAAGCCCGCTCGTGTGTAGGCTGGTCCGACAGACCAAATACGACACGAGGGGATGGTATTGCATCTCGCGCTCGCTGCAATAGGAAAAACAAATCTTCCTATTGCGGCGAGCGCGGGGCATACCAGGCCCTTAGGTCTGGTATGGATTATAAAGGGGAACCCCGCTACGCCGAAAAAACGGCGTGGGGTCCCCCTAAAATCCATACCAGACCCCGATCCGAGCACGCAGCCTGGCCGGTCAGGAAAGGGGGTGGGGACGAGCGAGCGCCCCCCCCCCCTCCTGAACCGTACCAGGCCGCATGCCCTCAACATGGGGGGTGGGTGCTTTGGGGGAGGGGGGCGCCCTGCGCCCCCCCCCCCAAAGCACCTTGTCCCCATGTTGATGAGGACAAGGGCCTCTTCCCGACAACCCTGGCCGTTGGTTGTCGGGGTCTGCGGGCGGGGGCTTATCGGAATCTGGGAGCCCCCTTTAATAAGGAGGCCCCCAGATCCCGGCCCCCCACCCTATGTAAATGAGTATGGGGTACATGGTACCCCTACCCATTTACCTAGGAAAAAAGTGTAAGTAATAAAACACACTACACAGGTTTTTAAAATATTTTATTAAACAGCTCCGGGGGGGATCTTCCTCCGGCTTCGGGGGTCTTCTTCCGGCTTCGGGGGTCCCTCCGCTTCATCTTCTCCCGGCGTCCGGTTGGTTCTTCTCCGCTCTCCGGCCTCTTCTCCCGGTGTCGCAGGTCTTCGGCCGGCCCCTCCGCTCTCTTCATGTAGCTCTATTGCGAGCGGAGGTCCGGACTTCTGGGCTTCTGGGCTTCTTGGCTTCTTGGCTTCTCTTCTCTTCTCTTCCCCCAGATGTTGACACGACGCTCTCTCCGGCTGGACTGGTCTCTGAGGGCTGCGTTGTGACTTATATAGGCGGAGACCCCGCCCCCATATGATGTCACAGTCCCTGGGCATGCTGGGACTGTGACGTTTTAGGGGGCGTGGTCGACCACGCCCCCTAAAACGTCACAGTCCCAGCATGCCCAGGGACTGTGACATCATATGGGGGCGGGGTCTCCGCCTATATAAGTCACAACGCAGCCCTCAGAGACCAGTCCAGCCGGAGAGAGCGTCGTGTCAACATCTGGGGGAAGAGAAGAGAAGAGAAGCCAAGAAGCCAAGAAGCCCAGAAGCCCAGAAGTCCGGACCTCCGCTCGCAATAGAGCTACATGAAGAGAGCGGAGGGGCCGGCCGAAGACCTGCGACACCGGGAGAAGAGGCCGGAGAGCGGAGAAGAACCAACCGGACGCCGGGAGAAGATGAAGCGGAGGGACCCCCGAAGCCGGAAGAAGACCCCCGAAGCCGGAGGAAGATCCCCCCCCGGAGCTGTTTAATAAAATATTTTAAAAACCTGTGTAGTGTGTTTTATTACTTACACTTTTTTCCTAGGTAAATGGGTAGGGGTATCATGTACCCCATACTCATTTACATAGGGTGGGGGGCCGGGATCTGGGGGCCCCCTTATTAAAGGGGGCTCCCAGATTCCGATAAGCCCCCGCCCGCAGACCCCGACAACCAACGGCCAGGGTTGTCGGGAAGAGGCCCTTGTCCTCATCAACATGGGGACAAGGTGCTTTGGGGGGGGGGGCGCAGGGCGCCCCCCTCCCCCAAAGCACCCACCCCCCATGTTGAGGGCATGCGGCCTGGTACGGTTCAGGAGGGGGGGGGGCGCTCGCTCGTCCCCACCCCCTTTCCTGACCGGCCAGGCTGCGTGCTCGGATCGGGGTCTGGTATGGATTTTAGGGGGACCCCACGCCGTTTTTTCGGCGTAGCGGGGTTCCCCTTTATAATCCATACCAGACCTAAGGGCCTGGTATGCCCCGCGACGGGGCTAGCAAGGTGTCAATCTCGCCGATAAAAGCGGCAAGATTGACATCCTTTTCTAGTCCCGTCGCACCTGAGTCACGTTCAAAATGAACGGACTTGTCCGTGTGTGGGCAAGTCCGTTCATTCTGAAAGTCCGCCGGAACTCCGGCGAAAGTCCGTCGGAAAGACGGGCGGACTTAGCCCGCCGGAAAGTCCCGGCGTGTGTGGGCAAGTCCGTCCGTTTTAAAGTCCGGCGCACCTGGCGGACAAAGTCCGTCGGAAAGTGTGCCGGACCAAGTAGGATAGAAAGTCCGCTCGTGTGTACGCGGCATAACAGTGCATGTTTCATATTTCCAGACAGAAGCAGGGGAGTATTAATCAGTACTATTTAAAATGCACTACTAACAAGCTTATTTAATGTATACTTTATTATTAATTTAATATTTAAGTTCCCAAATAGTACTGAACAAGCTATAGCAGTATAAGACAGATACTTAAAGCCCAACTGAACTTTTGATTTAAAACAGCTATATATATTCCAAAGCATCAAAACCATTTTTTTCTTTTTTTAAAGTATTCCAGTTTGTTTTAGAATGCAGCCACAGCCCGAGTAGAAAAGCCTGTCTCCTGTCAGCATACTACAGAGTAGGATCCTTGATCTCTGAGTGCAAGCAAGGTTCTCTCTGCAGAGGTCAGCCACAACCCCTGCTGAGGAACATTTGTAGCTCTGCAATCAGCCAAATTTCAAGTATAACGTTCTTATTTTTGGATAAAGTGACATGGAATTGGGACACCTGTCAGGTTTTTATTGCTGGCTGTGCCCTCCCAGAGAGCGTAAGTGAAACAAAATCTTAAACTATGGGTTGTCAGCAGAACAGGAAAAGAGAGGAAATACCCATATTTCAATGTTGAAATTTGTTCTGGTGACCCTGGTAGCAACCAGGACTTTCCTCACTTTAGAGGGATTTCCTACCACCTTTTGTATTGGTTGTGGGACGGGAAGTGAAAGGAAATCTCCTCAAGGGGACAATGGTGGCAAAAAAACTGACAAGGGTCATAACCCTGAATTACTCTATCCAAATTGAAAAAAAAAAAGGTTTTGCCTTCAGTTTCTACTTTAACTGTTTCTTGTCCAACCAATGTAGATAAACAGCCAGACGGGAGCTTCCTCGATGTGGTTTGGATGTACCCATTGGTCCTCCCTTATTTGCCCCACGTGTGCAGCTTTTTGGGGTGAGCAGTAGTGTGCCCCATTATCGCTGTGTCCCTTGGACTCAGCAGATCAAAGATCGAGGTACAGGGTCAATGAAATTGGCTCTGTACCATGTGATTGCTGTGATCAATCACATGGTACAGAGATGGATGGATGGTACAGCCTTTGAGCAGGTTCCACTCATAGCAATCAGTGCTTATTAGAAACAACCCCCCCCGCCCCCCCTCCCGAGCAGTACAGGGTGACATTGAACTGCTCTGGCTATTGATCAGGTACACTGGCTGCTGCACAGATGACACTGTATGCCAGTGCAGTAGCCAATGTCTCTAACCAATAGCCACTGTTCTGGTGACAGTATGAAAAATATATACAGTATATTATATATAAATTATTTTTTTACATACTGTGTGTCACCAGAGCTACTGCATGTACAATGGTTGGCTGCTTTGATGTCACTGCATGTCAGTGCAGCCAGCCACTGGTAACCAATCAGCTTCTATCTTCAGCTTATTCAGTTGGGCTTTGAAA
Organism: Aquarana catesbeiana; assembly: GCF_042186555.1. Lineage (NCBI taxonomy): Eukaryota > Metazoa > Chordata > Amphibia > Anura > Ranidae > Aquarana > Aquarana catesbeiana. The sequence goes on from NC_133330.1 coordinate 279,308,694, forward strand.
ATGAAAGCTAGAAGCAAATTGGTTGCCATGCATAGCTGCCCTAGATTCTGGCTGCTCCAGTCTTAGTAAATTCCTTTAACTGTCTCTAATCACTGCCACAGCAGTGCAATGTCACCAGACCAGCGCAGCCAGTCACAGTGTCCCCAATCACCACCACACCAGTCTGAGTGTCAACAATTGGCCTCGTTCACATGTGCAGTGCTCTCTGAACAGTGATCTGTGTTCAGATCACTGTTCAGGGAGCATTTGACAGACTGTGAGGGGGCATTGTATCACCTCCTCACGGTCTGCTTTAACCCCTTGGACCACGCACAACTGTCCCCATTCACTTGATTGGGTCGCAATCGGCAGGTGCAACAGCCACCAAAAGTGGCAAAAGGTATAATGCCTGCCAAGGCTGTGAAGCCCTGCAATAGCTTCTATGAATGAAACAGGACTTTTGAAGGGGGGGGGGGGGGTTGATTCATCCTAATCTGCCATTTATAGATAGTTTTTTATTCACAGAATCTGTAGTACAACTTCTATGAATGGTGGACATAGTCGGGCACTGTTAATGAGAGCTTGTAATAGCCCCTTAGTTCTATTAACCCTCACATCATGGGAAGATTATGGCAGTAGGGGGCATGGACAAAGGAAGATTTCCTCTAATAGAAGAGGCATCAGCACAAGGGACAAATCCTACTGACTGTAAGTTATTTCCCTTGTGTTAATTTTTGTATTTTTAATTTTATTTTGGCTGCACTTAGGCTTTAAGCCCCTTCTAAATGAGGAGAGCTTTAGCTCTGACTTAACAAGGGTTAGACCACTGCCTCCACTCAGAGAGCAAGGTTCTACTCAGCATGCTAACAAGAGGCAGATGTCAGGCCAGGAGTATGGGTAACAGTGCAACAGTTCAGATGTGCTGAAGATGCCGATAGTTCAGTAATAAATATCACATGTCGGAAACAGAACTATAGGCAGAGCAGGCTTGCTGGTACTTGTGGTACACCACTGCAGATGTCAGTAGTCAGTGCTGAGACAAGGCCATCTGGTGTCCAGGGCAAAAATGGAAAACTGTGCCCCCCCCCCCCCCATTTCTTATAAAAGAATAACCCCCAGCATCAGTGCAGGGTTTATGCAATAATAGCCCTCAGCACTGGTGTCAGTAGCAGCAATAATAATCCCAGGCATCAGTGCCAGTTTCAGCAATACTAATCCCAAGCAATGGTGACAGTTTGCGCAATAATAACCCCCAGCTTAAATGGCAGTTTCTGTAATAATAACCCCAAGCATCGGTGTCAATTTAATCAATAACAACCCCCAGCATTGATGTCAGTAGCAGCAATAATAACCCCCAACATCATTGTCAGTTTCTGCCACAATAATCCCCAGTATTAGGGTCAGTTCCTGCAATAATAACCACCAGCACTGGTGTCAATTACCTGCAATAAAACACCCCAGCATTGGAGTCAGTAGCAACAATATATAACCCCCCCACATCGGTGCTACTTTCTACAATGAAAAACTCCCAGCATTGGTGCCAGTTTACGAAATAATGACCCCAGCACTGGTGTCAGTAGCAGCAGAGGCGTAGCTTGAAGCTTGTCGGCCCAGATGCAAAAGTTTACCTGGCCCCCCCTCCTACTACTACCACCCACCACTTCCACCGTGCGTGCATATACACCCACCACACGCCAAGGTACTCAAAGTGGCTTAACAGTTTTGAGTTCCCAGAGACTCTCTGTTTGTAGAACAAGCAAATAAATTTGGCACTTGCAGGAAGTTCACCCCATAATGCACTGCAAGATTACAGTGCATTGATGTCTGCTGATTGGCCAAGGCATGCACATGACCTGTATGCTTTGGCCAATCACAGTGTGATGTGCTGTGAGAGCCATGATTGGCATAATCATGGCTCAGGGGCTAAGTCCACGCCCCACACTATATAAGGCTGCTTACACAACAGCCATATACAGTGTTTATGAATGGAGATTAGGCAGGGTATTTAGTGTAGTGTGCGGTCAGTCAGCTTAGTGTATGTAACACAGTGTAAGGCAGAGTATATATGACAGTGTAGTGTAGAGTATAGTAACAGTGTACTGCGGCATATATAGTACAGAGTAGGACAGAGTATATAGCCCAGTGTACTGCGGAGTATATAGCATAGTGTACTGTGGAGTATATAGCACAGTGTACTGCGAAGTATATAGCACAGTGTAGGGTGGAGTATATAGCACAGTGTACTGTGGAGTATATAGCACAGTGTACTGTGGAGTATATAGCACAGTGTACTGTGGAGTATATAGCACAGTGTACTGCAGAGTATATAGCACAGTGTACTGTGGAGTATATAGCACAGTGTACTGCAGAGTATATAGCACAGTGTACTGCGGAGTGTATAGCACAGTGTACTGTGGAGTATATAGCATATTGTGGGGTGGAGTATATAGCACAGTGAACTGCAAAGTATATAGCACAGTGTAGGGTGGAGTATATAGCACAGTGTACTGTGGAGTATATAGCACAGTGTACTGTGGAGTATATAGCACAGTGTATAGCAGAGTATATAACAGTGTACCCCGGCGCATATAGTACAGTATAGGGCGGAGTATATAGTACAGTGTAGGACAAAGTATTTAGCCCAGTGTACTGCGGAGTATATAGCACAGTGTGGGATGGAGTATATAACAGTGTCCTGCGGCATATATAGTACAGTGTAGAACAGAGTATATAGCACAGTGTAGGGCGGAATATATAGCACAGAGTACTGCGAAGTATATAGCACAGTGTAGGGCAGAATATTTAGCACAGTGTACTGTGGAAAATATAGCACAGTGTACTGCGGAGTATATAAGACAGTGTACTGCAGAGTATATAGCACAGTATACTGCAGAGTATATAGCACAGTATACTGAAAAGTATATAGCACAGTGTAGGGCAGAATATATAGCACAGTGTACTGAAAAGTATATAGCACAGTGTAGGGCAGAGTATATAGCACAGTGTACTGCGGAAAATATAGCACAGTGTAGGGCAGAGTATATAACACAGTGTAGGGCAGAGTATATAACACAGTGTAGGGCAGAGTATATAACACAGTTTACTGCAGAGTATATAGTACAGTGTAGGGCAGAGTATATAACACAGTGTACTGTGGAGTAGTGGCGGTGCATCCATAAGGGAGCACGGGCGCCACCCCCTCTCTTCTGCCACCCCCTCTATCACCAATAGATAGATTGATGCATTGCATGAATCTATCTATGGCCGCTGCTACCACCCCCTATTCAGGCGCCTGGCCCCCTTTCGGGCGCCGGAATTACAGCCGGGGGGGTGTTTTTGAAGCACCTGATTAAAGTCATAGGCCACTCAGCTGTGTCAGGAAAGTGAATGAATCTGAATGTGTAAGAACTGCGCTTATCACATAGGGGGAGACCTTTTATTGGGGCCACACACAGCAAGGAAAGCCGTCCACCGGGGCGTAGCACCAAAAGGGGCACACTTTTCCCCTATGTATGCGGCAATACCAACTTGAGCCCCAATAAAAAGTCTCCCCCTATGTGATAAGAGCAGTTCTTACACATTTAGATATTCCATTTGCCTCTATACGTAAGGGGACTGTATACTTACACATTTAATAACTTGGTCCGGTATCCATGGGCCATCTCTTGGCACTATTGATATTGTATCGAACACGCTTATAGTGGGAATTTGTGGCCACTTACTGCTGTGTGTGATTTATACTCAAATACCTATACATGACTTCTATATACCAGTGGTATCTACTATAGACCACATGATATATGTGTATCCCCCACTGTAGACACACATATGCAATTTTTTTTTCCGGTTGTTTGTCAGTTTGGTCAAGTTCTCCCACACCTTGAGCCACAAGCCAGGCCCTAGCAATTGCCTTTTGCAGGCAGGGACCGCGGGCCCCTTAATGTAGAATAATTTCAGATGCTAGCTGTCCCACATGCTGCTATTGCTTCCAGTAAGCCCTCTTCAGGCCCTGCCAGCCCTCAGGGCTGCAGCTGCCCAACTCTACTGCCCCTTCCAACACAGTCCACTCCTCTGGTTTTGCACCCATCTATGACTGCAATCTCCCAGTCCTCTCAGGTGTGCCTCCCCAGTCCTCCCAACTGTGTCTCACTGACCATCCCTCCTGGCTGTGACCAGTTGTCCTCCCTGGAGTCTTTCAGTAGTGCTCTCTCCCGCTGTCGTCTCCTTGCTCTCTCTTGTGCCTCCGGATAAGGACCTTCCCATGTGTTCTTGCAAGTGGTCCCGACTGCACCCAAGCCCAGGCCCAAGGCCACCCATCCCCCAGACTGAGGAGATCCCTCAAAGGCCTGACAGCCTCCTAAAGCTGAGGTGTAGAACATCCAATCCTGGCAGAGCTGCTGAAGAAAGGAGTGCATGTGTCTTAGGCTAGTGCATGAGATATGTAAATCACCTGTCACTCACAGCAAGGGGGAGTATTTGACAAAGTTTTTCTCTGTTTGTCTCACTGAACAATAAAAGAGGATTGCTCAGAGATGGATTAACTCTTTGTGGCAAGACTGGGCTCAAATGATAGGAAATCTTATACTCTATATTATGACATAATTTTTTTTTTTTGGGTTTACATCCACTTTAAGTATCATTAAAATCACTGCTCCTGAAAAAACTATAATTTTAAAAACTTTTTTTTGCATTGATACATGTCCCCTAGGGCAGTACCCGGGTCCCCATACACTTTTTATGGCAATAACTTAAAGAATATAAGCCTTTATAATGAGCACTTTTGATTTTTCATATTTGTGTGCCAAAGACTTTAATAGGGTCCGCATGTTTGCTAGAACTTTTTGCCTGTTCGCGGTGTACTGGTGCGATCCAAACTAGGGGGTGTTCGGCCCATCCCAAGTATTTGGTAAGCAGATACTCTTACTGCTTACTGGGTGATGTTGAATGGTGGTGAAACCTTTGGATTGGAATTAACTGAGAAACACTTTATCACAAATTAGCTGGATTTACCTTAATGGACTGTAATTTATTTCACTTATTATTATTATTATTATTATTAATAATATTATTATTTAAGGTACTTATATAGCGCCTTCAATTTACACAGCGCTTTAAATATACATTGTACATTCACATCAATCCCTACCCTCAAGGAGCTTACAATCTAAGGTCCCTAACTCACATTCATATACTAGGGCCAATTTAGACAGAGGCCAATTAACCTACCAGCATGTCTTTGGAGTGTTTCTGAATTATAAGTGCACTATGTGACTTATCTATTTATCACTTAATACTTATATACACATATTGTCATTTTTTTATGTTTTTTTAAATACTTTTTTTTAATTGTTTCTTTGGTACAGCACTTTATTTGTTTTAATTCATTCACTGAGAAAGATACCTTCTTTAACTGTTTGTAGCTTTTAGATTAACTTTTTTTGGTGTATCGTGTGGTGCACAAGTGTGCAGTTTTTCCTTTATTTTTTATTCCTTAAAAAATAACATCTTTCAATAGTAACTCTGGTCTGGATAGTATATCCAGTGTAGATATAAATGGTAGGACGTTGTCCTGGTATGCTAAAACTGAAAAAGTGGCTTGGATAAGCTACGAAATGTCTTACTAATTCATATCATGACCTAGATAAATGAGAATCTTCACAGACACATGACTGTATACTTCAAACTTTGTTCTTTGCCTTATTGAATAAGCCCATAAAACCAGATTTTACTTATTTGAAAGCCTGAAAATAAAGAAATACTAATGTTGTCCAGTGCAAGCCAGTAAACACTGGTCCCTCTGATACCGCCAGGTCCAAATGTATTGGTCCTTGAGGGCTGAAGGTAAATACCTTCAGCCCTCAAGGGATAATAAAATGCTGTACTAGTAGAAAGAACAACAGCCTCATACACCATAGCAGAAACATACTTTCATTGTCGTTCTTTTCTCTTTGGCATCTGTCAAAACTAATGTTTGACTTAGTCATACTCTTGACACAGCTAGACAACGCTAACGCCTCGCAATGATTTGCCTGTCAAGCGCTTGAATGAATACTCTATGATTTATAGGCAAGCTTCTAAAAGAAGTGATATATGAATATATTACCCATATTTTATTTATTTTGATTAAATCACAGAAACACCTTCTTTAAGTCACGGAGACCATAATTTATTTTTTCTTAAAATATAATCACCCGCCAATGTGGCATTGTGGCAAGATTACATTCGATGATACAGTCAGTCTCCTTGTGTCCTTGAAGTGACATTTTCTATTATTCACATTGTAGAAATGACACACTGACTGTCTGCTTTATAATTATGTGTTATATATATATATATATATATATATATATACATACATACCTTGGCCACTTACTCAGCATTGTCTGACCACACAGGCGAGCTAGGCAATGCTTTGAACAATATCTGTATCTATATTTCATGTTCTAGAACAGTGGTCTAATTAGGAAACTTTGTTTTAAAATGATGAGCTGTTGATGATATCGCTAAGTATAACTAATTATATAATAGCAGTATAATTAACTAGCTCTTTTTTTTAAGTACAGCTAAAATTCGCTTACTGTACATCCTTGCAAATATGTGTCTGCATCAGATAACCTCCAATATAGCATGCTGAAAGACATCACAACTTAGCCAAGATCAGGCCATGGAAATATACAGGCTCTAAACTTTTTCTCTGGTTCAGATCTAATCAGCTATGGCACATAGAGAAGCCAATATAAGATTCAAATATGTACATATGTACCTGGCTGAGCGATCAAAACCAATGAGTATTTGGAAACAAATGACAAAATGTATAACCATCTGAAATCAAAATATTGGTTTGTACGATGTAAGTCCAGTTGAAGTAAAAAAAGTCTGACATTGTACTAACAACCTCTATCTTCATAGTATTATCTCCACTCTATTTCTACAGCAACTGTACAATGTGTCTAAATAGGAAACAGAGACCTAGTACACTCAATAATCAGCACTAAATAACATAACGGGTCTGACATGTAGTACAAGTCTGTGTTAGGACACTTGTGATGAGGTGTGGCTTTTACTTAGCTCTGCTATGACAAAGCACTGGAGTGGGAGGGCAGGAAGCAGCATTCTGGCTTAGAGGATATTTTAAAGCATTTGCAAGCAAATATTGGGTACAAATCATGGAAAGAAGTGAAAGTAAAGGAGCGCCCGGTATCCAGTAAATGCAGGTATTAAAGATGTTTTATTTGAAGTTACAGCAATAAATAAGGCCAATGCGTTTCGGGGGACTAAGGACTTCCCCTTCATCAGGGCTGCTAATAAAAGTTGTGAAAAAATGGTCCTGTCCAGAGGTGCCTTTGGCACATAGATTGGACTGATGTCCAAACGCTGACTATGTGTTCAGAGGCAGCATATATAGTCAGCGTTTGGATATCTATTGGCCCGATCTGTGTCAAAGACACCTCCTAACAGGACCATTTTTTAACAACCTTTATTAACAGCCCTGATGAAGGGGGAGTCCTTAGTCCCCCAAAACGCATTGGCCTCAATTTGTTGCTGTAACTTCAAATAAAACATCTTTAATACCTGCATTTACTGGATACTGGGCGCTCCTTTACTTTCACTATTTTCCAAGCAAACGCGGAGTCAACCACAAGGTCGTACCCCAAGGTAGCTGCCCAGGCCCTAATAGGGCTCACCACCACCTTTTCCTTCAACCGGGCATGAACCTCTGGAAACCAACTCTTCCCATCTGCCCACATCCTACATAACCTAAAGAAGTGACTGATCAAGTCAGTCCAGCGTGATCTACACCTCCTTTCCTAGGGTACAAATCAGGACATGCAGGGGTTGAGACTATATAAAGTTAAAAACTTGATTAACTTCAGTTTGGCTTTTCTGTGGTTGTAATCCCTTACATTTAAAGCAGTATTAAACCCAAAAGCAAACATTTATTATATTGCAGCTTACCATTATCAATAATGTTGGTGATGTCTGTATAAGTTTCAGTTATGTGATGGCTGTAATAGCTTCCCTTTTCAGTCTTTATTTCTTTTATTTTCACCTGGTGATCTAGCCAGCAAATCTGTTGTTTTTCAAAAGCACAAACTCTACAGTAGAATTTTTCAGTTTACATGGATGAGACAAACCACTTAATACTGGCACGCTGGCTCGATGTTTTGATGCTGGTAAGCTGTGTCCTTTTTGCTCCATACATAGTGCTGAGTATTCTTCCTGAACAATTCAACTTTTGTTTGATCATTTCACAAAACATTTTCCCAGAAGCCTTGCGGTTTGCCAAGGTGTTTTTTTTTTTTGGGGCAACTTTTTGGAGAGCAGCAGCTTCCTCCATGGTGTTCTGCCATGGACACCTTGCCTGTTCAAAGACTCAAAGACTTATGGATGGTAGGCTCATGAACAGGGTTGTTTGCCAGTTTCAGTGATGAGTTCAAGCCTTTAGCTGTTACTCATGGGTTCTTCTTTACCTCATTGAGGATTTTGCATTGTGGTTTGGGAGTCATCTTGGCTGGGCGACCAACTCTAGGAAGAGTAGCCACAGTACTAAACTGTAGAAAACACAAGGAGAGAGGTGCCTCCTAATAGCAATAATATCTGTTAGTGAAATACACAGTCTCTATTAGTCTATGTGGAAAGATGATATTACAAAAAAATGGTAGTAAATTCCAAAACACAAAACCGGGTTCCAAGATACTGCAGAAAACACAAGGAGAGAGGTGCCTCTAAGTGTAGATGTTTTTAAAAACTTTAATCGAGCATACAGTTTATGAACTTACATTTAGGTGATGTTTAACAAACATATCAGTCCCAACAAGGATGAGTCCTGGTGCCGCTCCTACTGTACTTTCTGCTCCCTCTGTCTTTAATGCTCTGGCGCTGTCTGTGTGAGTGTCCCCTGTTGCGGATGGAAGGCCGGCTGCTGTGGAGGAACTCAGAACTCAGAACAAGGCGTGGAATGCAAGGCAGGGGTGGCACCAAGGGATGATGTCACTCCTAATGGACGCGTTTCGTGAGCATGTGCACTGCGATTTTACGGCAAGCCGCGCTCTGGTTGATATTTTTTTTAAATCAATTAACTTTTTCTATTAAGCGTTTTTTATTTGTTAAGATTTGCACTTGTATGTGTATCTATTGTCTCTTTACTGCTTTTACGTACATGTTAATCAGACGCGTTTCGTGAGCATGTGCACTGCGATTTTACGGCAAGCCGCGCTCTGGTTGATATTTTTTTTAAATCAATTAACTTTTTCTATTAAGCGTTTTTTATTTGTTAAGATTTGCACTTGTATGTGTATCTATTGTCTCTTTACTGCTTTTACGTACATGTTAATCAGTGTTACCCATTTTCTTGAATCATACTCCCCTCCTCTGTTCACTCCCTGTATAATGATCCTGTATGGTTCCTCCATTGAAGTCCGTTGAGAAAGGAGCGCGGCTTGCTGTAATATCGCAGCGCGCATGCTCACGAAACGCGTCCATTAGGAGTGACATCATCCCTTGCTGCCATCCCTGCCTTGCGTTCCACGCCTTGTTCTGAGTTCCGAGTTCCTCCACAGCAGCTGGCCTTCCATCCGCAACGGGGGACACTCACACAGACAGCGCCAGAGCGTTAAAGACCGAGGGAGCAGAAAGTAGGAGCGGCACCAGGACTCATTCTTGTTAGGACCGATATGTTTGTTAAACATCACTTAACCGCTTCAGCCCCGGGAGATTTTACCCCCTTCCTGACCAGAGCGTTTTTTGCGATTCGGCACTGTGTCGCTTTAACTGACAATTGTGCGGCCGTGCGATGTGACTCCCAAACAAAATTGACATCCTTTTTTCCCCACAAATAGAACTTTCTTTTGGTGGTATTTGATCGCCTCTGCGATTTTTATTTTTTGCGCTATAAACAAAATAAGAGCGACAATTTTGAAAAAAATGCATTATTTTTAACATTTTGCTATAATAAATATCCCCCAAAAATATATAAAAAAACTTTTTTTTTCCAAAGATTAGGCCAATCGTATTCTACATATTTTTGGTAAAATAAAATCGCAATAAGCGTTTATTAATTGGTTTGCGCAAAAGTTATAGCGTTTACAAAATAGGTGATAGTTTTATGGCATTTTTATTAATAATTTTTTTTTTTACTAGTAATGGCGGCAATCAGCTATTTTTATTGTGACTGTGACATTATTTGACACATTTTTGGGACCATTGTCATTTATACAGCAATCAGTGCTATACAAATGCACTGATTCCTGTGTAAATGACACTGGCAGTGAAGGGGTTAACCACTAGGGGGTGGGGAGGGGTTAAGTATGTCCTAGGGAGTGATTACTAACTGTAGGGGGATGGGCTAGCAGTGTCATTACACTGATCACTGCTCCCGATTACAGGGAGCTGTGATCAGTGACACTTGTCACTAGGCAGAACGGGGAGATGCTATTTACATCAGCATCTCCCCGTTCGTCCTCTCCGTGAGGCGATCGCGGGTATCCCCGCGGCAATCAAGTCCGCGGGACCCGCGACCCAACCCACGGAGCTCCCGGCCGGCACCCACGCAATGGCACGGTGGGAAATGCAAATGGACGTACCTGTAAGTCCATTTGCCCAGCTGTGCCATTCTGCCGACGTACATCCGCGGTTGCGACAGTCGGGAAGGGGTTAAATGTGAGTTCATAAACTGTATGCTCGATTAAAGGTTTTAAAAAACGTCTACACTTAGAGGTGCCTCTCTCCTTGTGTTTTCTGCAGTATCTTGGAACCCGGTTTCTGTTCCCATATAATGGCAGCCTTACGTGTTTTGGACTTTACTACCATTTTTTGTAATGCCATCTCTCCACATGGACTAATAGAGACTGTGTACTTCACTAACAGATATTGTTGCTTTTGGGAGGTTTATGAGCCTGATGCCATGTACACAGGACCGGACTTGATGCTGAAAAGTCTGCTCGTGTATACACGGCATAAGACATTGCACCTTTAGGTGTATCATCATCACAGTACTAAACTATCTCCATTTATAGACAATTTGTCTAACTGTCGACTGATGCCTAAACACTTTAAGATTGCTTTGTATCTTTTTCCAGCCTAAAGCCCCATACACACTATTAGATTTTCTGCAGATTTTTGTCTTCAGATTTACCAAAACCATATAATATGAGGTCAAACCTTAATGCCACGTACACACGATCGGACATTCCAACAAAAAAATCCTGGATTTATTTCCGACGGATGTTGGCTGAAACTGTCAAGAACGCGGTGACGTACAACACAAAGGGGGTGGGATAGTCGTTCTTGACAAGAGTCAATATGAGGAGGAGATGCATAGAATCTTAAATGAACCAGGCACATATCAGACACTCCCTAATAACCCCACCAATGTATATAAAAAACAACTCCAGAAACTTATTTCTAAAGGTTATGATCTAAAAATTCTGAGTAAAAAAGAAAAAGCTTTCCTGATTCCTACGGCAACTAGAATTCCAACAATATATTATTTGCCTAAAATCCACAAGAATCCAGTGTGTCCCCCTGGTAGACCTATTGTAAGTGGTATTAATTCCATTACGTCAAGAATAGGTAAATACATAGATTTTTACCTACAACCTTTGGTGAAACACCTTCCTATCTGAAAGACACCAGTTCCACCATTAGACTTCTTGAAAATATCAATATACAAGATGGTTATATTATGGCCACCGCCGATGTGGCATCATTATAGACCTGTATACCACACGAAAAGGGTATAGAAGCAGTTAAACACTTTCTGAATCGTGAACAGTCTTTAGCATCATTTCAATGTGATTATGTGATTGAATTACTCGAGTTCGCAACCAAACACAATTATTTTTGGTTCAACCAGGGCTACTACCTCCAGCAACGGGGAGTAGCCATGGGAGCCAAGTTCGCACCTAGCCTTGCGAACTTGTTTATGGCCAAGTGGGAGGAGGATGTCGTCTATTCCCATGGTACCACGTCGTTGGTTCTGTGGGCCAGGTATATAGACGACATCCTCCTCCTATGAAGTGGAACGTTGGATACACTTAAACAATTTTTTGAATATCTAAATTCTAATGATAGAGGTATTTCTCTATCGTATGAAGCCAGTGAAACCAAAATTCACTTTCTAGACTTACAAATAGAAATAGTGGAGAAACGGTTTAGATTTAATACATATTTTAAGTCTACGGATCGCAATGGCTTCATCCATGTGGACAGTTGTCACCACAGGTCCTGGCTCGGTGCAGTTCCGCGAAGCCAATTTCTTTGGCTTCGTAGGAACTGCACTGATACAGATGTATTTATCACACAGGCAGGTGTCCTTAAACAAAAATTTATTGATAAGGGATATGATAATGCCAGTCTAGATTTTGAGATCCAAAGGGCTATTAACACCGACAGGAAGTCTTTGCTTGAGATAAAGCCAAAAAAAGAACCTGACGAAAAACTCAAATGGGCCATGCTGACATCTTTTTTCCTTGTCAAAAGAAGTTTATTGAGTATACAATGCTATAAAGATACATAAAGTAAGTTTACAAGGATCTATAAAGTAAGCTCATTGTTTTACAGTAGGGTTTATATAGGTAAATATCATGAAATTTCAAATATTAAACATTGGGTTCACGTAAACCTAAATTAAAAGATATATATCATTTCCTTAGTTACTTTTGTAGGTATTTAAATGATTTATACCTACTATACATATTGTTTACAAGTAGAGTGTATATAGGTCAAATAAATTCTGATAATGAGCTTTAATCGTAAGGTGGAGAAAAGGAAAGAGAAAGAAGAAAAAGGGTTGAAAGGTAGAGGTATGGTCCACAAGGTTGTCCCGCTCGTCAGTTTATTATTCTTTTTAGTTCTCTTTGAAGCCTTAGAATGGGTGTCTCTGTAAGTCATTTAATCTGTTACCATGGCAACAGGACAGAGTCATTGAAGTTTGACAGGAACTGTTGTTTTATCCAAGGATGCCAAAGTTTTTCAAATTTTGGAATTTGATTTTGATCGATGGCTACCATCTTAGCATGGGACATTGTATTATTCATTCTGTGAATTGTTTCTGCTAGTACCAATTTAGGAGATTTCCATGCCTTGGCCACTGTTTGTTTTGCAGCCGTTATTAGTTGGATCATAAGTTTGAATTGAGAGAGTGTTAACCATTCCGGTTTTAGATTAAGTAAAGTTAAATATGGATCTGGTTGTATTATTTTTAAAATATTTTAGATGCAATCACGAAGACTTCCTTCCAGAAGGTTTGGATTACTGGGCACGTCCACCATATGTGTAAATATGTGCCTATTTCTGGGCATCCTCGAAAACAAAGAGCTGAGGTATTAGGTGAATATTTTGCCACTCTAGCGGGTACAAGGTACCAGCGAGTTAGGACTTTATAATTTGTCTCCAGTGCTAAGATGTTGGGTGAAGATGACTTAGATGTGAGCCATATGTTAGACCAGTCCGTGTCTTCTAAAGTTCGTCCCAGGTCCTCCTCCCACCTCTGAACGTAAGAGGGTCTATTAAGATTTGCTACTCCATATAATTGATTATAAAGTGATGAAATTGTACCTTTAGCAAATGGATCTTTTGTACAGATTGATTCAAAAATGGATAATTGGGATAATGGTGTATCCCCCTTTAGGAATGGTGTATAGAAATTTTTGATTTGGAGATATCTAAATATCTCAGAGTTTGGTAGATCATATTTTTCTCTAAGCGATGGGAATGAAAGGAATGATTTAGATGCTATGAAGTCATTTAGTGTCTGAATGCCTGATGTTGTCCAAGCTTTAAAAGAATTTGGGTAGATCCATGCCTGATAAAAGGCCGGATTTCTGATAAAAGAAAGGAGAGGATTGTGTGGAGATTGTAACTGACATTTGGTTTTTAGTTTATCCCAGAGAGATAAGAAGTGTTTAGTTATGGGATTATGAATTTTAAAGCGGTCTTTAGGATCAAGCCATAATAAATTTGATATTAATAGAGGGTCATTTTCTGAAGCCTCTATAAATACCCATAATGGGATTTCCTGTTTTGCATGGTATTTGGACAGACTGGCCAAATGTGCTGCTCTGTAGTAGTTAGTAAAATTAGGGTATCCCAGGCCTCCTTTATTTTTGGGAAGATGTAGTGTGTGTATAGGTATACGCGGTTTAGAAGAGCCCCATATAAACGAAGTTGCTCTTTTTTGTACTATTCTCAAAAAATAGGAAGGAATTGGAATAGGGAGGACTCTGAATAGATAAAGCAATTTGGGTAGAATAGTCATTTTGATTGCATTAATCTCCCCTATCCAGGATAAAGGAAGTTGCGACCATTGTTTTATTAGATTTGTGATCTGTCTTAATACAGGAGGATAATTGGTTGAGAATAAGTCAGAATGAGTTGTTGTTAAATGAATTCCAAGATATGGGATTGATTTTTCTGCCCATGTGAATGGGAGTGCAGCCCTAGCCGGGATCAATTCCATGTTTGTGAGTGAAATATTAAGCACTAGGCATTTCTTAGGATTAATCATAATGGTATTAAGTTAGGACCAGAGACCTGTGGTGATGATAGAAAAAGTAATATATCGTCTGCAAATATACATAATTTGTGTGTAATACCTCCTACTTCAATGCCAGTTATAGTTTGGTTTGTTCTGATGTATTGGGCCATGGGTTCGAGTATAAGGGCAAATAATAAGGGAGATAATGGGCAACCCTGTCGGGTACCTCTTTCGATATTAAAGGCTTCAGATTTGTATCCAGCATATTTTATATAGGCTTTGGGTTTATTATATAATGCTTTGATCCATGTTAAAAAGTGGGGTCCAAAACCCCATTTTTGTAATGAATATTGCATATATTGCCAGGATACTGTGTCAAATGCCCTCTTAATATCGAGAGATAGAAAACATAAAGGGATTTTCAGTTTTTTAGCAATATGTGCCAATAACACTGCCCTGCGTATATTATCGCCTGCCTGTCTATTTGGCATGAAGCCTACTTGATCTCTATGTATTAATTTTCCTATAATACTATTGAGGCGTTTTGCTATTATTTTTGCTAATAATTTAATATCGAGGTTTAACAGAGAGATAGGCCGATAATTCACACAGGAAGTATCATCAGAAAGGGGTTTTGGGATCATACAAACAATTGCCATTAGTGTTTCTTGCCGAAAAGAATGTCCATCTAGAAGTTTGTTAAAAGTTTCAGTGAGAATGGGAGAGAGTATTTCTGAGAATGTTTTATAGTATAAAGCCGAGTAGCCATCTGGGCCTGGTCTTTTGTTAAGTTTTAGGTCTTTTATGGCGTTAGCAATTTCATCTATAGTTATAGGCTCATCCAAACTGCTTTTTTGATTCTGAGATAACTCAGGTAAGGTTATTTTTGAGAAGAAGGATTCAGCCTCTGTAGGATTAAATTCATTGTTTGTCTTGTATAAAGTTGCGGGATGTGAGTGAAATTTATGGACTATTTTAACTGGATTACAAGTGTAAACATTTTTTGATAATTTCAAACGTATTGGTTTGAAAGATTTGTTAGTTGAATTTAATGTCCGAGCCAAATATGTACCTGGTTTGTTTGTATTCATGTAGAAATTGTGTTTGGAGCGTTTGAGGGATTTATCAACTGACTCAGTGAGAAATAGATCGTATTCCAATCTAGATTTTTCCAGATGAGATTTTGTACTCTGAGATGGATTATCTTGAAATGATATGTAGGCTGCATTAAAATTGAGTTCTAGTTTTTTTGCTAGATTTTTGCGTTCCCGTTTAAATAGTGCCATTTGTCTTTGTATTGTACCACGCAAGACAGGCTTATGAGCTTCCCACAGTGTTATTGGGGAGATGTCTGTTGTATTATTAATTGATATGTATTCCTTTAAAGCTTGTTCAATGGCCATCTGATGTAGTGGGTGTTTGAGCATTATGTCCGGTAAGTACCACGTTGGGTCATGCGCTTTTGGTATGGCTGAGGCTATAGTAGTGTATACTGCATTATGGTCAGACCACGGAATCGGAATTATATCTGATGCAATAATTTCTGGTATCATTCCTATTGTTAGAAAAATATGATCTATTCTGGTGAAGGTTTGATGAGGGTGCGAGAAATAAGTGAATTTCTTTTTCATTGGGTTACTTTCTCTCCATGAATCTACCAGATTGTATTTGGAAAGAAGTTGAGAAAAAGGTAATCTAGAGGTTATTTTGGATGGTGTAAAAGGTGATTTATCTAGAAATGGGAGGAGGACCTGGTTCGAATCCCCACACATTATCACTGTTCCTATTTTGTGTGTATTAATCACTTGTAATATATGTGAGAGGAATGGTGTAGGTTGTTTGTTAGGAGCGTAGTAGGAAATCACCGTGATTGCTGTATCCATTATATAACCCATGAGTATCAGGTATCTACCTTCTGGGTCTTTAATTTCTGATGATAAGGTGAATGGTGTGGATCGGTGAAATGCAATTAGAGTTCCCCTTTGCTTGGTACAGGCAGAAGCCGTGTAAATTTGTTGATAAAAAGGAGAAATATATTTTGGAGTAGAATCTTTGGTGAAGTGTGTTTCTTGGAGGCATACTATGTGAGCCTTCTTGTTATGGAAAGTACGGAAGGCTTTGGTCCTTTTTTGAGGGACATTTATTCCCTGAACATTCAGGGAAAGTATATTCAGTGGTGCCATGGCAATAGATCAAATAGTTTTGACTTACTTTTTGTTATGCAGAGCTGACTGCGCAGATCAACCTGTGTGGACTGAAGAGATGAATAGATAGAAAAGAAACCAGTGAATTATGGAGTAAAGAGTAAACAAAAAACATATGAGATTAGATGATACATTGTATAAATTATTTTTTGCAAGTAATCACAATTTACCCGTGAAAGAGAATAAATATCTCTCTCAGGGGAATAAGTGCCTTCGTCACACTCCCACATAATATGGTTGGGAGAATGAGGAGGGCTAATGGGGGTACACGGATCTTCCGCTTACAGGAGAGAAGTGCTATGTCAAAAGACATCAAAATGATGTTTCATTAATTGGAGTGCAGAATATAGTTTTTGTTGAAATTATTTATTCCAGGGTGGTTGTATATGGTTAGTCTTGCCCTAGGCTAAGTAATTCAGTTAGAAAGGTTCTGTTAATAACGTTGGTATTGATGAAGATAGTTTGAATTATTTTGGGATTTTAACCCTTTTAGAGTAAACAATTACATATTTTATTCATATGTAACTGTTTAGATATGTTAACTCATAAAATTGAGGTTGTATTGCTTCAGATTAGAATAAACAAAAACATAATTCTAGGAACTAGTTAGGTAATAATATATTTGTTTTAAGAAAAGAAAGAAAAAGCTTCCATTACTTCTGGATTATTGAACATATTTGTCCTAAAAAGTAATAAATCTATTGTTATTACCTGATAATATATAACTGAACATGAATTTCCTTATTTCACTTATATATTCTAAGGCTATGTGAATCAGAAGTAATAAGAAATATAACTGGAATGTAACATGATCCCACACAGTGTGTGACTATCAGAATGCAGTTACATTCAGTTATAAATACAGGTTTTTTTATAGAGAACCATCTCTTAGTATAATAAATGAAGAGATATTAGAAATTAGGATGTCAGTCCATTGAATCTTCTTGGTCCATGGATGATGTGGCATAACGGCCTCTTTTGTGAGAATGATGATTCCCATTTTGTTCTGAAATTTTCTGGGTGCTGCCTGAAGGTGAAGATGATGCCATTCTTCTGCGTGTGGGAGAGTTGCTGCTTGTGGGTTCTGTCAGATTTAATTTTAAAAGGGTTTGTTGTAGTTCATCTGCTGATCTGCTTCTGTAAATTGTACCTTGGTAGTTAAATCTGACTGAAAAGGGGAAGCCCCATTGATACATAATGTTGTGGCGTTGCAGTTCCATTAGTTGGGGTTTCATGGATCGTCTTTTAGTAATAGTAAGTTGGGATAGGTCAGCAAAAATTTGATAATTGTGTCCTTGAAAATTAAGTTCCTTTTTTTCTCTTGCAGCAATTAGTATTTGTTCTTTCGTTCTGTAATAATGAAATTTTGTGATTATATCACGTGGGGGTCCATCTTTCTTTTTGGCTGTGAGGGCTCTGTGTACTCTGTCCAGTTCTAAACGTTCAATAGGGATATCTGGCTTTAGTTCTTGTAATAGAGCAGTAATAGTAGATTGCAGGTCTGTCACAGTTTCAGGTATTCCCCTTATGCGCAAGTTTGAACGTCTGGCTCTATTTTCGTAATCTTCGAGCTTAGTTTGAAGTATTAAATTCTCTTCTTTTAATTGTTCCAATTCTGTTATATTTACTTGGGTTGTAATTTCAATTTCATCCATTTTTATTTCTAGGGCTGCGGTGCGGTTTCCCAGCTCTCTTATTTCTTTTGTTAGGCTTTTTGTTATTTGGTCTGAGGTTTGTTTTAAAGCCTTATGAAGCATCTTTTCAAATTGTAATAATATTACTGGGGATACTGAGGAGGCTTGTGGAGAAGTTTGTGAGAGGATTTGTTCTGTATCTGACTCAAATGGAGAGTCTTGCTGTGACATTTTCTGTCTGTGAGAGCGCCCTGATGCTGTATCTTGTGAGGTGACTGGAGCTGCTTCAGCTGCAGTGAGTGCCTGTGAGCTCTTTGTGAGGTGATTTTTATTTCTGCCACGGTTTCCTCCCAGTACCATATTTCCTGCCCAAACTTTCACAGTTTGTTCCCTGGGGCAAAAAGGTTCAAATGGATACCTTTTGAGCCTGCAGGCTCCGCTTTGTCCTTCTCTTCTCTCCTCAGCGGTGTGGAGCTCTAACAATGCATGTCTGCTCCGCTAGGCTCCGCCTCCTGCCCCCTCGCTGACATCTTTTTTTCAATACAGCATAAACAAATTAAAAACATCATGAGGAAACATTGGGATGTTCTGAGACCAGACAACATTCTGGGTACACTATTACCGGAAGAGGCTAAAGTTGTCTTCAGAGGAGCATCATCCTTACAAGGTCGGGTAGCTCCCAATGTGATTAATCCACCTGCTCGCCCCTCCTTTTTTCATGATATGACCGGCTTTTATCCATGTAGAAAGTGCGCAAAGTGACAGAGTTTTCGTCTACTGTCACTGGAAAGAGGTACACTGTGAAACCATTCTGCACATGCAGCACAAGATACATAGTGTATCTCATTACTTGCCCGTGTCATAAACAATACGTAGGCCGCACTACTAGGACATTCTCTACGAGAGTAGGGGAACACATTGCCTTAATCAAAGGCAGGGATTCTAAACATACAGTTCCCAGGCATTACAAGGAAGTTCACAACAGTAATCCTGCAGGGTCTCAATTTATCATCATAGACAAATATGTTCCACCTTGGAGGTGGGAGCCAGAATTAGAGGGGTTTCCCGTCTAGAAATGTTCTGGATACATGAATTGCAGACTCTTTTTCCGCAAGGTATGAATGTAGAATTAGATATTAATGCCTTCATTGATGAGTCGTAATTGGTAATTGCGGGGCATTATTTACATCTTGATTCTGCATCTCTATTTTCCATTTTTTATTTTTATTTTTCAATTTCTTTTCAATCTTGTCAGTTTTATGTTTATATGGCATGTGATCTTATATATATATATATATATATATATATATATATATATATATATATATATATATATATATATATATATATGCTTTATAATGTTTTCCTGTTAGTCACGGTGACCTGCGGAGAATCCATCTCCTAACTTTTTCTCACATTTATATTTATTTAAAAAAAAATTTTTTTTTACATTTTTTACATTTTCCCTCCACCTACTTCTTATTCTTTTGTGTTTTGTCTATAATATGTAGACTGACCGAAGAAGTAACACATGAAATAGGGACTGATTTAGGCATGTTATGAATATTATATCCAATACGCCTTTCATTTTTATGGAGGTAATAGTGGCATATTATCTAATAGTTCCGAACACCCATACACTGTGTACACTTTTTTGTCATTTCCTGTGTATGGGATGGTATTCCTTCAGACGTCCGCCCCTCCTTCCCCCCACGTATACGCCAAACATCACGTGATTCCCTAAGGGTGCTGGGTTACTAGCTTGTTGAAGACGTCATGACGCACGCATGCGCAACATGCAGAGACGTGGAACGCATGCCGTCATTCAGAAGGAGGAGGTTTGTAACACACCCCAGATGCCGTGACGTAAGGTCGCAAGGTTTGGTGTCGGAAGTACACCACCTTGCTAACCGGAAGAAGTCCGGCATAGGATATGCCCATGAATATATGCTTTTTTTGGGGTGAGAAATGTATATCCTGGATATCAACCATAAGTGGGATGCTAATTATATATCTCTTACATGGGGACTAGTACGATTTACTCTGCGGGGCTGGAACGCAAGGCACGTCCTGATAGAGAGGCTTGGAACGCACGCGGGTCCACCATTTTGGTCGACCCGGAAGTGCCAGATTGGAAACTCAAGGAGCTGGATTCTCATCACAGGGGTCACAGTGCCTTTATTAAGGAGCTTGGCTGCAGTGGATAGGCACCCCAGATGAAGTCCTGTGAGACAAAACGCGTCGGAAGGATTCCACTGCCGCCATTATTTTACACACAAGCGCTTTTTTACTACTTAAATGTAAGTGTTTCTCTTTTAATAAAATTTATGTTGTTTACGGAATTACACTATATGGCCCCTTCTTTATCCTATATGGGTTATGTTCAGGGACGTTTAAACATCTGTATGGAGAAGACACTTCTGTGAAGACCCCTAGGACCTCATCCCCATTGGCCATCAGGGCTTCCCCTCTATTGCCGGTGGGCAATATAAGCTTGTCTGACCCATACAGCATATGCTGTTTTGGGTCCCAACTTTCCAGTAAGCCTCTATTCACTTGGGTGGTGGTATCTTCACAATCCTTGGTTCATATATATGACACTCTCGTGAAGGCTTCCAGGACTATACTTTCGGCCGATCACCACAGCGTCCCCACCATTGCCGGTGGGCAATATAGGCTGGTTTGACCCACATAGCATATGCTATTTTGGGTTCAAACTTTCTGGTACGCCTCCATTCATTTTGGTGATGGTATTCTCACTATTTAGTTGCTTACACACATGGTGACCACAATGGTTTCACAGAATGATGGACTATGATTCACTAATGTATATGATGGACATTTATAAATATTAGAAATTTTTTTTTCATCACTTCATGTATAATTTTTAGCGCTACACTTTTTTATATTTATCGTTTACAGCAAAATTTCTATTTGCCGTGTTAGCTGCTTGCACAATTGAGTAAGTGCAAAGTTATTTTGTTTTTTCAATAGCCATATCCTATATGGGTTATGTTCAGGGACGTTTAAACATCTGTATGGAGAAGACACTTCTGTGAAGACCCCTAGGACCTCATCCCCATTGGCCATCAGGGCTTCCCCTCTATTGCCAGTGGGCAATATAAGCTTGTCTGACCCATACAGCATATGCTGTTTTGGGTCCCAACTTTCCAGTAAGCCTCTATTCACTTGGGTGGTGGTATCTTCACAATCCTTGGTTCATATATATGACACTCTCGTGAAGGCTTCCAGGACTATACTTTCGGCCGATCACCACAGCGTCCCCACCATTGCCGGTGGGCAATATAGGCTGGTTTGACCCACATAGCATATGCTATTTTGGGTTCAAACTTTCTGGTACGCCTCCATTCATTTTGGTGATGGTATTCTCACTATTTAGTTGCTTACACACATGGTGACCACAATGGTTTCACAGAATGATGGACTATGATTCACTAATGTATATGATGGACATTTATAAATATTAGAAATTTTTTTTTCATCACTTCATGTATAATTTTTAGCGCTACACTTTTTTATATTTATCGTTTACAGCAAAATTTCTATTTGCCGTGTTAGCTGCTTGCACAATTGAGTAAGTGCAAAGTTATTTTGTTTTTTCAATAGCCAGTGCGGCTCTTCTACTTGATTCCGAGCATGCGTGGAATTTTGTGCGTTGGAATTGTGTACACACGGTCGGAATTTCAGACAACAAGCTCACATCGAACATTTGTTGTCAGAAATTCTGACCGTGTGTACGCAGCATAATGCCCCGTACACACGGTCGGATTTTCTGATAGAAAATGTGTGATAAGACCTTGTTGTCGGAAATTCCGACCATGTGTAGGCTCCATTACACATTTTCCATCGGATTTTCCGACACACAATGTTTGAGAGAAGGCTATAAAATTTTCCGACAACAAAATCCGTTGTCGGAATTTCCAATTGTGTGTACACAAATCCGACGCACAAAGTGCCACGCATGCTCAGAATAAATAAATAAATAAAGCTATTGGCTACTGCCCCGTTTATAGTCCCGATGTACGTGTTTTACGTCACCGTGTTCAGAATGATCGGATTTTCCGACAACTTTGTGTGACCATGTGTATGCAAGACAAGTTTGAGCCAACATCCGTCGGAAAAAATCCTAGGATTTTGTTGTCGAAATGTCCGATCAATGTCCGACCGTGTGTACAGGGCATTAGTGTTTCAATTTGTATGCAATCAGGCAGGCCCTTGCACTACATGGTTTTGGTAAATCTGAAGACAAAAATCTGCAGAAAATCTAATACTGTGTATGGGGCTTTATGCAGATCAACTACTCTTGATCATATGTCTTCAGAGAGCTCCTATCTATGAGGCATGGTTGACATCAGCTGATGCTTCTTATTGTTAGAAATTCTGTATATAGCCCTACAGAACAGACACACAGTGCACAGTCCACATAGGATTTGCTGCTTAACTGCAGACAGGAAACTTTATTCAGGGAAAATACATAGAATCCTATCAGAGATGCAGCTACAAACTTATAAACACTGCCATCTACTGGTTTAAGAATATATCTACTATATACTTATACTGATGTACAGTAGTTGTTGCACAAAATATAGTTCTGTATTCCAACACTTATAAAAAGCAATCCTAAAATGTTTGATTGTCTTTTATCAACCAAAGTAGCTCTACACCACACTTCCAAACTCATTACTGACGCCAATTATCTTTCATTGAAGTAATTAGTCTATGGGTTCACTTACTTTTTCCTCCGCCACTGTGATTGTTTAACCACTTCAATACCAAGCACTTAGACACCTTCCCGCCCAGACCAATTTTCAGCTTTCAGCGCTGTCGCAATTTGAATGACAATTGCGCGGTCATACATCATTGTACCCAAACAAATTTTATATCATTTTGTTCCCACAAATAAAGCTTTGTTTTGGTGGTATTTGATCACCTCTGTGGTTTTTATTTTTTGCGCAACAAATAAAAAAAGACCGAAAATTTCTATGTTTCTGTTAAAAATTTTTGTAAATAAGTACATTTTCTTCTTCAATGACGGGCACTGATAAGGCGGTACTCATGGGCACCGATGAGGTGGCACTGATGAGGTGGCACTGACGGGCACTGATGTGCGGCACTGATGTGCAGCACTGATAGGTGGCACTGGTATGCGGCACTGATAGGCACTCATATGTGGCACCGATGGGCACTCATAGGCGGCACTGATGGGCACTCGTAGGTGGCATTGATGGGTACTTATGGGTGGCACAGATGGGTACTTATGGGTGGCACTGATAGGTGGCATGGATGGGCACTGATGGGCACTGATAGGTGGGCACTGATGGGCACAGATGGGCACTGACAGGTGGCACCGATGGACACTGATGGGTGGCACTGATGACACTGATTGGTGGCACTGATGACACTGATTGGTGGCATTGCTGGGCATCACTGAAATATAATGGTGCCAATCAGTGCCCATTTGTGGGCACTGATTGGCACAGATTGGGCACAGACTGGGCACATTGGGCACATGTGGATGGCCATGGGGTACATACCTGGCCATCCACATGTTGCCCCCTTCCCTGGTGGTCCTAGTGGCGTCCCTGGTGGTCCAGTGTGGTCATCTGAGGGGGGGCTGTGCTGATAAACAATTAGCGCAGACCCCCCCTGTCAGGAGAGCCGCCGATCGGCTCTCCTCTACCCACGTCTGTCAGACGCGAGTGAGGAAAAGCCGATCAACGGCTCTTCCTATTGACATTGTGATCAGCTGTGATTGGACACAGCTGATCACGTGGTAATCGGTGGAGCTGTGTGTCAGACTAACACACAGCTCCACCGATCGCCGCGATGCGTGCCCCCATGGGCGTATGGTGGCATCTTATCCTGCTGGACGTCATATGATGCCCAGTAAGGATAACTGAACCACCGCCCGGCTGACAATCTGCTATAGGCCGAGTGGGAAGTGGTTAATGGGTGTGTTAAAAAAAGACACGAGAAATCAGAATTGTTTGTGGATTACCAGCTTACGCAAATTGTGTTTGTTGAATTAGATGAGGATCAGATCACATGGGGTTCACATACTATTATTCGCCACTGTATAGAGATTTCATGGAACTTAAATCTATGTTCTTCAGCTGTTGATCATTATGAAAAAAAAAAAACTAGCATCACAGATATGTATGTGCTGCACCCAGACTATTTTGCACTAGGCCATTTATGACAGGGTCTCAAAAGGAGTCTTTTGAGGATCCTCTAGGTGAGGTTTATGACATCTCTGCATTCTTCCTTATCCAGCCTTTGTTATGTCAAATGTGTGGCCTGGGCTGGCTTAAGCATGGTTGCTTAAAGTGGTATTAAACCCAAAAACAAACATATTATATTGCAGTTTACCAGTCCTAAGTTGAGGTGGCTGTATCCATTTTCTTTTTTT
This sequence comes from Aquarana catesbeiana, assembly GCF_042186555.1. NCBI lineage: Eukaryota > Metazoa > Chordata > Amphibia > Anura > Ranidae > Aquarana > Aquarana catesbeiana. The sequence continues at coordinate 279,333,417 of NC_133330.1, forward strand.
CTTTATTTTCACCAGATGATCGATGTTATGATGTTATTTTTCAACTTAGTTTACCAGATCAAGCTTTTCAGCAAAAGTGTCAGATAGAGGTTTGAGACAAATCACTTAACACTGACAGGGGTGCTTACAATGATCACCTTTTATTTATTAATGTAAGACCTTTATCCCAAAAGAAAAAAACAACTGTTGCTGTATTGTTGAAAAAGTGTTAGCTGGAGTTCAGATTTAAATTGTTAGCCAAGTCCATGCTAGTACATCCAACACTACGCTCTCCCCAGATTGACAATGATTTTGTCAAGGGTGTCTTCAATGCTCCTACATCCACCCTAAGGCCCCTTTCACACTGGGGCGGTGGGTGCGTCGGCGGTTTACCGTCAATTTCGCAGAGCTATTCAGCCGCTAGCGGGCGCTTTTACCCCCACTAGCGGCCAAAAAAGGGTTAAAACCACCCAAAAAGCGCTGCTGCAGCAGCCCTTTGCCGGCAGGATAGCCACGCTGCACACTGATTTCATTGGGCAGGAGCGGTGGAGGAGCAGTATACACACCGCTCCTTCACTGCTCCAAAGATGCTGCTAGCAAGACTTTTTTTAGCGTCCTGCCAGCGCATCGCTCCAGTGTGAACGCCCTCGGGGCTTTCACATTGGAAAGAGAGCGGCGGCTCTTTCAGGGCGCTTTGCAGGCACTTTTTTAGCGCTGTAGCGCCTGCAAAGTGCCCCAGTGTGAAAGGGGTCTAAGATAAAGAGTATGCTACTGGGCATGTAAGGGGGGTATGGTGTAGCGCTTTCACAGAGGGAATCACACGTACTGACTTTATAAACCAGGCAACGTTTATTACTGGAGAGACGGTAGTAGAAAGAGTATTTACAGCAGTAAGGCACGTAGTTTCACTCCAAGCATGGAGGCACAGATACACAGCACAGTCACTTCTGATGTAAGCGGTAATTGTATTCGTCAGCACTATAGGCACTCTCCACTGACTAACACAGTATAAACCCAAGCACACGGTGCGTAACTGTAGAGGCTGCTATTCGCACACATTACCTGGGACAATGGTATTCCTTCAGCAGATGGATATAGGCATCTGATCCGCTTGTCCCTCCAGGACATCGGATTTATTATCCGCAATGGGAAGTCTTTCATCCGACCAAGATTGCTGATACAGGACTCCGTAGGAACCCTGAGCTATCCCTCACAGGCTCTCTCTATCTTCTCCTAACTTTCCCTGACTACTGGGTTCTCCACCCCTGTCTATGCACACACGTGAACTTAACTAAACGTGGCTGGGCTTTCTTATATAAAGTATTCTCCCAAAAACAGCCGACAAAATCTCCAGAGATTTGCTTGTCCTATCAGGACACAAGGCTTCTCCAAAATGGTGCTGGAGACAATTATAGAGGCCAAACAGCTCTGAACATATGTACACATAAACATATCAAATAGGCTGTAAAGTGAGAATATACACTTGCTAACCCACTACCTCTTGCTGCACTACAGCTACACCTACAGGCAGATCACCACGTGAAATTAAAGGAAAAAAGTCTAAAGAAAAGAACACTAATGCAGTCAACGCATTTTAGGATTTGAAAGCTGCATCATGTGATTTTTTTGTTTTGTTTCTAGCAATAATACCACATAAAGCATAGATATGACTTTAAATTTTCTTGTATTTGTTTCAGATTTGTACATTTTAGAGAAAATTAGGCTCACACATGTTCAATAACACATTCTCTTTGCACAGTTTGGAGTTTGTCAGAGCTCACTATCATCACAGGTGTTATAAACACCATAAAATGGAAGTGAGCACCCAAAATGCCAGGGTGGTGATAGCAAAACCAAGACCTTGCTTTGTGCACTGGTGTGCAGTCATGTTGGAACAGGAAGGGGCCATCCCCAAACTGTTCTTACAAAGTTGGGAGCATGAAATTGTCCAAAATGTCTTGGTATGCTGATGCCTTAAAGGTAATCCTTCACCTGTCAGTGACCAGCCCCCCCGTTTTACTTACCTGAACCCTCGAACTTGACCCGGTGGGGATGTGCTGTCTCTCTGCCCAGGGTTCTCGGCTCTTGATTGGATAGATTGATAGCAGTGCAGCCATTGGCTCCCACTGCTGTCAATCAAATCCAATGACGCAAGCGCCGGGGGGTGGGGCCGAGTCCTGCATTCGGCCTCTATGGACGCGCACCGCATGGTAACCCCCTCAGGGAAGCGCTTCTCCAAGGGGGTTAGCAGATGTGGGGAGGAGCCGCGAGAGCCGCCAGGGGACCCCAGAACAGCAGGTTCGGGACCACTTTGTGCAAAACGAGCTGCACAATGGAGGTAAGTATGATATGTTTGTTATTTTTTTTTTTTTTAATTTACCTTTACAATCACTTTAAGAGTTCCCTTCACTGGAACTAAGGGGCCAAGCCCAACCCCTGAAAAACAACTCCACACCATAATCCCCCCTCCACCAAATGATTTGGACAAGTGCACAAAGCAAGGTCCATAAAGACATGGATGAGTGAGTTTGGAGTGGTGACTGCTAGCCAGGCCTTCTCATCCAACATCAGTGCCTAACCTCACAAATGAGCTTTGGGAAAAATGGTCAAACATTCCCACAGACACACTCCTAAACCTTGTGGGCGACCTTCCCAGAAGAGTTGAAGCTGTTATAGCTGCAAAGGATGGGCCAACTCAATATTGAACCCTACAGACTAAGACTGGGATGCCCTCAAATGTCATGTGCGTGTAAAGGCAGATGTCCTAATACTTTTGGTAATATAGTAATATAGTGTGTGTGTGTATATATATATATATATATATATATATATATATATATATATATATATATATATATATATATAAAATCTCACTGGCCATTTTAATGTTTTCAGGCTAATCAAACATTATCTTTTTCTCTCTACTTGCAGTAACCTGATTGTTCTCTGGGAAACCTCAGGAGCTTTGCTGGTTCTGATATCTTATCTGGTAGCTGATAAAGCTGTCTGCAGCAGCTAATATTTACTTTTTTCATAAAGATTCACTTATTTTTTACAGCATTCTACCTATGAAGCAGAATATGGCCCTGCACTCACTCGACCCCTACAGCTACCACTGGAGCACACATATTCCTTTTACTAAAACTCATATTACCTGCAAGCCAGGTAAAGTTTCAAATCATTAGCCAATTAGCAATGGCTAATTAAATTATGAGATAAAGCAGGACTGGTATTGGCGGTTACCAAGTTTTACCTACAGTCTAGACGATCTTGAGCAGAAGCATTGCAATTTTAATCCTCAATAAGGAGATGTTTTTAAGGGAATTAATGAGCTTTTCTCATTTGTAGTGGTTTTGTATTTTTTTATTTCTTTATTTATTATGCTTCCATCCAGGACTTCTTCAGAACCTCTGCTATCCTCTGGAACGTGCTATCCCAACCTGTAAGCTTATTTCTTCAGGCAAGTCTATCCTGCCTCTAACAAATTTTTACTTTCTTGATCAACTTTTCCCCCTATATTTATAACTTTTTGTATATTTTGCCCTTCCACCTGGATTTAAAGTATATGTGAACCCTCACCTTGTAAAACAACCTATTCAGTATAAAATAGAAATGAAAGGAAAAACTTTTGTGTGTGTGTATATATATATATATATATATATATATATATACACATACACACTACATTAACAAAAGTATTGGGATGCCTGCCTTTACACGCACATAAACTTTAATGTCATCCCAGTCTTAGTCTGTAGGGTTTACTATTGAGTTGGTCCACCCTTTGCAGCTATAACAGCTTCAACTCTTCTGGGAAGGCTGTCCACAAGGTTTAGGAGTGTGTCTATGGGAATGTTTGACCATTCTTCCAGAAGTGCACTAGTGAGGTTAAGTGCTGCTGTGGATGAGAAGGCCTGGCTTGCAGTCACCACTCTAATTCATCCCAAAAGTGTTCTATTGGGTTGAGGTCAGGACTCTGCAGGCCAGTCAAGCTCCTCCACCCCAAACTTGCTCATTTATGTCTTTATGAACCTTGCTTTGTGCACTGGTCCAAATCATTTGGTGGAGGGGGGATTATGGTGTGGGATTGTTTTTCAGGGGTTGGGTATGGCCCCTTAGTTCAGTGAAGGGAACTCTTAAGGCGTCAGCATACCAAGATATTTTGGACAATTTCATGCTCCCAACTTTGTGGGAACAGTTTGGGGATGGCCCCTTCCTGTTCCAACATGACTGCGCACCAGTGCAGAAAGCAGGGTCTTGGTTTTGCTATCACCACCCTGGCATTTTGGGTGCTCACTTTCATTTTATGGTGTTTCTAACACCTGTGACTCCCATAGGCACACTCCTAAACCTTGTGAACAGCCTTCTCCGAAGAGTTGAAGCTGTTATAGCTGCAAATGTTGGGCAAACCATTAAAGTTCATGTGCGTGTAAAGGCAGGCGTCACAATACTTTTGGTAATATAGTATGTGTGTGTGTGTGTGTATATATATATATATATATATATATATATATGAAAGTGTTTGTTATGTAATTTTATGGATGTTCTTACCTGAGGAAGTACGTTAAACACTTCACCAAAAAGTGTCATGTACAGTATTTGAAGCATGGCAAAATTTTTGTTTGCATTTTTGTGTGGACTTTTAATACATTTAAAGTGCAGCAGTCTGGGACTGAATCTTTTTATACACAGCATATGGCCCTTGGGGTGACCTGATTGCATTGCACAGAGAGATTTGCTGATTTACAATTCACCTCACCTGTTTGATATATATATATATATATATATTCTTTTTAGAAATAGACTTTCTCTTTAAGGCCTAGCTTTATTCGCCCAGTCTGTAACATAAAAAGTAACACTGAAACACCATGACATTTGGTCACTGGTAATTACAGTGACATTTTTAATGACTAAAAGACTAAACTTTGAGAGCCATGCATAATAGTCCCCAAAATTCCAGAGATGCAGCAATTAAGGCAGTGTCGGGCTATGGGACTGTTTTGTCGCTATGAAGTGATGGATTACCTCTTCTCAATGTGTACTGCTCTGTGCAGGCCAATCTGCCAGCTGTTCTAATTGTGTCACAATCATTTCTGCAGAACAATGTGCTCCTCTTGATACTGATCAAAGAGTTGCTTCTGTGAAAGACCTCACTTAACCAGTTAAGTGCTGTCCATGTACATTAATGCTGCCCCTAGGCTGCCTGAAGATCTGCATCACTTATCTGCTAGGTACGTGCTGTAAATCTATGGATTGATGCATCACTGTTTTTCTAGCATCCAGTCCTGCTGGCACTATTTGATAGATCCTTTGTATCCTTTATATTCTTTTGTTACACTTGTTTGTAACCCACCGTGCAAGGCATCCTGGGAGAAGCCTCCTACTTGCATTGTAATTGAGGCTTTCTATGTCTCAGGCACAGAAAGTGAGAAGTGTATTTACCTAATGCATACCAAGGCAGGGATTTTGTATCAGTCGTTCTCCGTGTATGTATTCCCCACAGTGCAGCATAATACAAGTACATAGAGGTATCCAAATACATTAGACTGCTGTCGGAACTTGTCAAAATCACTAATGTCAAACCACAGAGGTCTATCTATGTGGGCCAAGTTGATCATAGCATAAAAGTCAACATTTCAAAAACAGGTAGTGGCTGCATTGAAATACAGCCTGTCACTCAACCTCCTTCAAGGTATGTGTAAAGGGGGTTACTTTCAGAATTTTTTTCTGTGTAATTGAGGTTCTTTTTTAGGAATAGAGTAAATTCTCCTCCACTTGAGAGAAAGGGCTCCATTTAATGTGGAACGGTGGAGTTCTGTAGGGGCAGTTGGAGGAAGAAGACTTTATCTCTGGAGACAACTAGGACAGCCATGAAAATGACAGAAAGGTTCCCACTTCTGGGGGGACACATGTCAGAGACTGTGTTCACACCAGGGATATCTAAAAGATAAAATTGTGAGAAACTTTATGGTGGGACATGCTTCAATGCCGTCTTTGCACCATCTAGAGACACATGTCATCTTTTGCTATATTCTTGATAGATGTAGTAAAGTTATACTCTTAGAGCAGTGGTGTTATTGCTGTGATCCCATCATTATAAAAAACTTGTGTATGGAGGCTAAAGTGTTTACTCATAAAAGAATAGAAGTTGGGGAGGAAAAGCCCCCAGACATGGCAGAGTGGCTACCTCCAAAGCCCTTCCACAGGAATAATTAATAACAGGTATAATTCGGGGGTCCTTATTTAGATAAAAGTATGGCCAAAGCATTTTGGCAATATTTCTCGTGTGGGTCACAACAACGTTTGTTCTCCTTTGCCCCAGTGTCAGCTGATAGCAGGCTATTGCCCCGATGAGCCACTCCATGTTACTACCAAACAGCAGAATCTGCTTCTAAAAAGGTTGGGTGTCTGTCTGATTTCAGCACTTTACTGAGTCATTGACTTTGAAAAAGTAGACATCCCATGAAGTCAAAACTCCAAATTAGCTGTCTTGTTTTGAAAATACAAGCAGTAAATCCATTGATTCAGAATCAGCATGATAGCCAGGAAACCAGCATTGAAATAAAGAAAGATACGGTCTGAAAGGAAGCTTCTGTGCTTTCTGTTTAGAAGACCTATAGTGAATAGAGTTTCAGGGGTGCAATCCATATTTTAAACAAAGATTTTATACCTCATGTCAACATGTGCTTCTGTGATGGCTGCATGGAATTTATAAGGACTGGCTACCTGAGGGAGACAACAGTAGACCATGTCTGTGTCATGGATTTTAAAACATTCACTTGAAATGCGCATCAAAAGTTTGTGACAAGGTGACAACACAACACAACACAAACAGACATAAAGGGAGAATTCTTTTTTTATCTTAATGCATTCTATGCATTAAGATAAAAAACCTTCTGGGTGCAGAAGCCCCCTCAGCCCCCCTAATACTTACATAAACCCATCTTGATACAACAATGTTGAACAAGAGACTCGGCTGTCCGGGACTCTCCCTCCTGATTGGCTGAGACACAGAAGTGGGAGCCATTGGCACCCATTGCTGTCAATCAAAATCAGTGAGCAAATGAGAATTGAGAGGGGGCGGGGCCGAGCCAGGGCTCCATGTCTGAATGGACACACAAAGCCACGGCTCGGTTTGGGTGTCCCCAAAGCAAGCTGCTTGCTGTGGGGGCACTTGGCAGGAGGGAGGGGCCAGGAGCACTGGCGAGGGACCTGAGAAGAGGAGGATCTGGGTTGCTCTGTGCAAAACCACTACACAGAGCAATAAAGTATGACAGGTTTGTTATTTTTAAACAAAAAAAACAAGACTTTAGTATCACTTTGAGTGAGTACCCTCTAGGGAAACCTGCTCTTAATTTATCCACTGCTATTTATGCTCCAACTGGCAGACTCTCAAAAATATAGAGAGGGGCCTGCAGTACACAGAGGAGCCTTGATGTAGGCACAGGGGCTTCCACATATATTTGCAAATGTGTGCAACTAAAACCTCTGTTTTTAACAGGCTACTTGGTAAGTGTGCTGGGAAATTTTTGTCTGTTAGTGTTGTGCATTGCCCTTCCATGTGCAAGGATAGTTATAAATTGGGGTGGTTGCCATCTTTTTTGTATAGCTTGTTCGCTGGATTTGGCATGGGGCACATTATGTGCCTCCAACCACTATATTGCTCTTGCTGGCTGTCCAATGTGTCCATGTGCCTTCCAGGCAAACCTGCCCTTAGTTTATTCACTGCTATATATGCTCCAACTTGGAGACTCTCAAAAATGTAGAGTTTGGACCGCAGTATGCTTGACATAGGCACTGCAGCTTCCACATATATTTACAAATGTGTGTAACTAAAACCTCTATTTTTAACATGAATTGTTTGAAAGGGTCAGTTTGTTTTTGTTTATTTGCAGGCTAGCTGGCAATTGTGCTGGGAATTTTTGTTTGTGTTGTGCATTGCCCTTCCATGTGCCTCGTACTGCAGAGGCTAGTTATAAATTGGTAAGGAAGGGGGGGATTAAACAAGGGCTACTCACTAGGGGGCGATAGGAGGGAGGAGCTGGATGTGGCCGCCTATGCGACGCCCGTGATGCCTGGCGTCTTTCCCCCCGCGATGTCGGCTTCAGCTTAGGCGAAGGCCATCCCCCGCCCCCCCACGGACCCCGCGGCCCCCCGGTCTACTGCCCTCGACACTTCGGTGCCCCGCTGTTAACGTGGCTGCAGCGGGACCAAGCAGAGTGAGCGGAGTGTGGAGTGTGCACCCTACGTGCCGACAACAGGGAGACAAGCCGAGTAGGATGTCGGTAGACATGTTGGGAAACACTGAAAAACCCCCGTTATAGCCAGCTTAACCTGACTAACTCTGTGATAGACACCACAACGACGCTCACGGAGCACGGAGTCCAGGAAATGGATCTACAAGCTTCCCATATCCGCAGCAGCAAAGCGACAGTGAAGTGGCAGAGGAGGCAAAGGTATTGTGCAAAGGTGAAAGTAAAGCTACAGGTGATGAGAGCCGGGCAAATTGTTCAGGTCCACCCGATGGGGTAAGTGCACTACAGGAAGCTATGTGTTGCAGCGATCCCCCGCACAACGGAGGTATGAAGAAAGGCAAGTAGCCCAACCCTAATTAGATATAAATAACTCTGACTATCCATATTCTAACCTGACTTAATGTATAATGCGTAAGGATAACTCATAGTGTCAAGATATCTCATGCTAACTTCAGGTTGACTTGGGCAATAAGAGACTATATGATCTTGATGCTGAACTCTATCCCACTTCATCTCGTTTTCTCTCGGTGGTATAATGTAGAGATCTGTTAACATATCCCCCTGCCAGGAACGTACACAACGGCTGCACACCACCTTAGTAAAAATACACAACCACTGCATGCTGAAGTAAGATGGACATGGTTCACTTTTTGTCAAGGCAGGGATTGATATGGGAGGTATACCTATGTAAGTGACGACAAAACCTTACCTCATAACAAAATACCTTGAAAGAGACAAATGAAACTGCTGTATCGCTCTGTTTACAATTGTGTGGATTCTGTGACTGCTAATTCGTCTTGTGTATAGATTATAAAGCATACTAGGCTCAAGCTGAGTGCACAGAAAGGGGAAGCAGGTGCTAAAATGCCCATCAGGCTGTGACCCTGTTGAGCCTACTATGACCTTTCCCACAGAATCACTAATGTTGTTTATTGATAATATCTGTCAAGAACAGAAGACAATTTAGGGGAAAGAAGAAAAAAAAAAAAAAAAAAAGCGATTACAGATGAATATTGGTGATCCCTGGTACTAGAGCCACTATTGCCGGGAAAATTTATAACCTATAAAATTAGACGCAGCTGCACAACTCATAGGAGGATAATAAACTTGAATCCCCATCCCGGCAAAATTGGGATCCCCCGGTAGATTACTTTTATACCGCACGTATTATATACTTAGGCCCCTTCTCCTGAGTAGGGAGCACTAGGGAGAGCTAGCTCGTGACTGTGGTTGGGGAGGGTGGGTAGAAGTAAGAGAAAGGGGGGCGGGTGAGTAGGAGAAAAGTGGGCACCTGTCTGAAATGTATTAAACGTAGCCAATAGGAAATAATGGGAGGTAAATCTACGAAGGGGGCAACAGCTAACCCGCCTAGAACAAGTGGGAACCATCAGAAAATACATGGTGCATGACAGTGGCAAAGATAGCCAAGGAAAATCAACAGGGACTAAAAGTAAAACCCCAGAGTGCCTATCCAAAATAGGGACAAGAAGACAGTTGGCTGAGATAGACACCCACACCGCAAGTAGCGAGACAGTTGAAGTAGTAACAATGGAACCCCAACAAAATAAATGGCTCCCAACAAAGGGAGAAATGGCAGAGATGTTTGCGAAGCTAGAAACATCGATCAAAGGAGAAATAGAAACATTGCGTGAAAATATGAATCATGTCCTAAAAAGAGTCGAAGACGTAGAAACAACGTTGGATAGGCAAGTGGCCGAGATAAAAGGACTCAAAATTAAGATGGAAGAGAACCAGAAAAACATACTATACAGACAGGAAGATCAAGAGAACTGGAACAGAAGATAAAACCTTAGGATCAGAGGCCTTCCAGAGATACAAGGAGAAAAAGAGAATCTACAAGAAAAAATGGATGCAATCTTTGGAGGCCTGATAAACCCATTGGACTCCTGCAGCAAAATAAAACTTGAAAGAGTGCATAGGATTAGAAAACCTGTAGAAATAAGTGGGGATGTCCCAAGGGACGTTATTGTAAGATTCCACAACTACCAAGATAAGGAGCAGATTAAGGCTGCTATGAAGAAGAATCAACCAGTGAAGTTTGGAGAGACAAATCTGCAGATCTTCCCGGACCTGGCACCGGAGACGCTATCCAGGAGAAGAATTCTGAAACCTTTACTGGCTCTGATTAAAACCCATGATGTCCAATACTCCTGGGGCTTCCCAGCCTGCCTAATCGGACGCAAAGAAGGTCGTTCGGCAACATTAAGATTCCCGGAAAAAACGCCAAAATTCTGCCAACGCTTAGACGTGCCACTAGTGGAAATTCTGGGTTGGTGGGAAAAAATAGTCAACCAAGAGAGTACAGCAGAATCGCAAGCCTGGAAACCAGTTTTCAAAACAAAACGATCAACAACGAAGACGAACTGGTCTTAAGGAAAACAGAAAATTAAACACTGGTCTAAACAAAAAAATATATAAGGGGGCGTGGTTGTGGGGGGGGGGGGACGGGTGGGGGGTGGACGGGCACGGGAACCTCTCAATCTTTGGGGGGAGTATCGGATCCAGCGATGACCACTTCGAGCTCAACCTCCAGGGGGTCAACCAAGGAGCCGGGAGGTGTTAGTGGGGCCACGGTTATTTGGGCCATGGGGAAGCCCGCTACCCCCAATCGAGAAGGGGGGTGGTGGTTTGGGAGGCGGGTTGGGTGCGGTTGGGAGAGGGAGATGGGGGGGAGGGAGGGGGTTAGGAAGTAAGTGCTTACCTCATTGCTTTTCACCCCTTTGGTTAGTAAGGACATGCAAACCTCCCACTACTGTTAACAAAAAGAGATGTCTAGGCTAAATATAATTTCATATAATGTATGAGGTGTGAATTCCCCCATAAAATGTGTGAACATAATGGGGGAATTGAAACTCTTGAAAGCAGATATAGCTCTGCTACAGGAGACGCACCTCTTCCTGGGTAAGAACCAGAGCATTTTCTCCAGGGATTACCCAGTTTGGTTCTATGGAGACTCCCCCACCAGGGGTGCAAAAGGAGTGGCGATCGGGTTTGCTAGGGAAGTTAGGTTCAAGCTAGAGGAGAGAATGACTGACCCAGAGGGGCGATTTTTATTTCTAAGAGGTAAACTTAACGGGTCAGACTGTTCCCTAGCAAACATATACGGTCCGAATAAGAACGCCAGTAGATATCTACTGGGAGTTCTAGCAAAATTTGAGGAATTCAGGAAGAGGGGGGGGCATAATAGCAGGAGACTTCAATCTGTGTATGGAGCCGGGGAAGGATAGTACGTTGCATGCATGGGGGATGGGAGGGGTATGGTTGAACAAACTGAAAAAGAAGTTGCGCCAATGTCAACTTGTTGATGTATGGAGGATGCAACATTATAATGTAAGAGACTACACATATTACTCTCCCGTCCATGCGACGTACTCTGGACTGGACTTTTTCCTTGTAGAGCATTGGCTCCTTGAGGAGGTTGAGTGTACAAATATTGGAACAACGACCTTCTCAGACCATACGCCTGTGAGCCTACTGTTGAAAATGGGTGTGTCTACATTTTTTTGCCATAGTTGGAGATTAAATGAGGATCTCCTACATGATAGAGTAATCGACAAGCGATTTAAAGAAGAGCTAGAACTCTATTTTAAAATGAATGTGCCGGGTGAGACATCAGAAGCCACAGTTTGGGAGGCTCGTAAAGCATACATCAGAGGTATCTTAATGATGGTGGGCTCTGAGGAAAAGAGAAGAAAGGAGAAAGATAAACTACTCCTGCAAAAAGAAATCTATGACCTAGAACAACAACACAAAAAAAAAAAACTAGGGATGGGGAGGTCCTGGCAGGCCTATTTAGGAAGAGAGAAGCTATCCAGGATCTAATTGAACAAGAAACCCGAAAGAAATATAACCTCGTGAAAAAAGAAAGATACTTAGGCGGCAACAGACCTGGTAAATTTTTGGCAAAGGCCCTTAAGAAAAAGAAAAGTTCCACTTATATCGACAAAATAAAAACAAAGAAAGGGGACATCAGATATAATGATAAAGATATTGTGACAACTTTCCAAGAATACTATGGAGGGTTGTATGCAATTAACAAAAATTACACCCATGAAGGGAGGGAACAAAAGTGAGAGAAAATTAAGAATTACCTTAAAGACATAGGATTGGTCAAAATTTCGGAAACTGAACAAAGCTCTTTAGAGGCCCCTATAACAGAGGAGGAAGTAAGGAAGGCGCTTAAGGAAACACCAATAGGTAAAAGTCCTGGACCTGACGGGTTAACAGCCCTATACTACAAAAAATACCAGGAGTATCTAATCTCCAAAATGTGCTTCGATATGAATGAGATTGGAGAGAAAGGGGAAATGAGGAGAGAAGCATTGGAAGCCAATATAGCCATCATCTTGAAAGACGATAAAGACAGTACACTTTGCTCCAGCTATAGACCCATCTTGCTCCTAAACGCTGATACGAAACTACTTGCCAAAGTGCTTGTGGAAAGATTGAAACAAATAATAAATAAGATTATACACCCTGACCAGGTGGGGTTTATACCGGGAAGAGAGGGATGAGATAATTGTATTAAAACACTCTTGGTAGTACAGAAAATCAAAGAGAGCGGAGCCCCAGGTCTACTTCTGTCAATCGATGCCGAGAAAGCGTTTGACAGAGTAGACTGGGGCTTCATGATGTGCACATTGGAGGAGATTGGACTTGGGGACAGAACCCTCAGATGGATAAAGGCATTATATTCCCGACCCACAGCGAGAGTGAGGTAAAACGATTTATTTTCGGAGCCATTCGAAATGTTCAACGGCACAAGACAGGGGTGTTGTCAGGAAGATCCTGCCAGTAATCGGCGTCCCAGGCTCACTGGTGCAGGGTCCCAAATTCTTGGGGCCATTTCCTGTCAGACGGAGGATTAATGAGGTGGCATATGAACTGGAACTTCCTGACTCATTAAGGGTTCACCCGGTATTCCATGTATCTTTACTAAAACCTTCCATTTTCAATCCATTTCCAGGTCGAAGTACGGGTCCCCCTGATCCAGTTTTGGTAGATGGCGAGGAAGAATTTGAGGTAGAATCTATCTTGGACTACAGGAGGAGAGGTAATCAGGATCAATTCCTGATAAAATGGAGGGGGTTTGGACCCGAAGAGAATTCTTGGGAGCCTGAGGATAATATCCATGCTGAAGGTCTGTTACAATCTTTTAAGAGGTCCCATCCCGAAAAATTCGGAGGCTGCCCCTTGGGGGGAGGGGCAATGTCAGGAAGATCCTGTCAGTAATCGGCGTCTCACGCTCACTGGTGTGCGGCCACGGGCGCTACCGCGCAAGCTGGCGGTGCACACGCATCCCTGTTGGTGCCAGGCGGGCTATTTAAACCTGCCTGTCATTCTCAGTCCCTGCTGTCTGCTCTACAGCATTCTGTGTGCCAAAACCTGATCTGATCTGAGACTTCCAGTTACCTGACCCGGCTACCTGTTTTGACTATCCAGCTATCTGCCTGCATCTGACCTCCCGGCTTGCTTAGACCATTCTCCTGTTTGATCCCTTTACTGTCCGCCTGATATCGACCACCGGCCTGTCTGACTATCCTTCTGCCTGATCCTGATACCTGCCTGCTACCTGCTGTTGTTCCTGGTTCCAGTCCAGCATTCCAGTATCCAGCTTGCTGCCTCCTGTTGTTCCTGGTTCCAGTCCAGCATTCCAGTATCCAGCCTGCTACCTGCTGTTGTTCCTGGTTCCAGTTCAGCATTCCAGTATCCAGCCTGCTACCTGCTGTTGTTCCTGGTTCCAGTCCAGCATTCCAGTATCCAGCCTGCTACCTGCTGTTGTGTCAGCGTTCCAGTCTCCAGTCTTCTCTTCATTTCCAGGTTCCTGGGTCTTCACCACTCCTGGACTTCTGGGTGACTGTTGATCCTGCCAGGCACCCATACCACTCCTGTGTCCTCTGTCCCCATTCCAGAGGGCCGCGAGTGGGAGCCGTAGGGGAGGTCTCTCTCTGCACTTCGGGCTCAAAACCTACCAGGTACTTGACAGCAGCAGACAGCCAATTCTGAGCCTGAGCAGAGAACCTCTCCCATGGAGGAACTATGTGCTCACCTGGCAGGATTGACTGAAGCAGTCAAGAATCTGCAGCAAGGATACACCCGGCTGGAAGAACGGGTATTAACCTTGTCTAACCCTACCGGGGTCCAGGGAGTCCCTTCTGCTTCTGCTTCTTCAGCTGGCCCTTCTCCAACTGTGGTGATGCTTCCTCCAGAACCTAGAGTTCCGACACCTGAAAGATTCTCCGGAGATCGACATATATTCAGGGCCTTTCGCAATTCCTGTGAACTATTTTTTGCCCTCCAACCACGCACCTTTCCCTGGAGGCCACCAAGGTGGGCTTCATGATTTCCTTGCTTACAGACGATCCACAAACCTGGGCCCATCGTCTCCTGGAACAAAAGGATGCATCTCTGACCAACCTCACCACCTTCTTCGATGCATTGGCCCAGTTATATGAAGACCCCCAGCTCTCAGTAACTGCAGAAACTGCACTGCGTACCCTTCAGCAGAAACGCAGGGCAGCAGAGGATTATGTGGCGGAATTCAGACGGTGGAGCGCAGACACAAGCTGGAGTGATGCGGCCCTCTGCTACCAGTTCCGTATGGAACTTTCTGATCCTTTGAAAGATGAGTTAGCCAGAGTTGGTATACCACAGACTCTGAATGCTTTGATCGATTTGGCCATTTAGATCGATCGACGCTTAAGGGAACGTAGGGCGGAAAGAGCTACAGGACTTTCTCGCCCAACCTGGATGCTTCCCAAGATTCCAAATCATACTTCACCCGCGCCACCTACCTCCACGTTTAATACGCCTGAACCTATGCAGTTGGGGGTCCTTCGGCCTTCTCTCACCCAGGAGGAGCGTCAATGTCGTCGGATGAATAATCTGTGCCTGTACTGCGGGGAACCTGAACACTACGTCAGGAACTGCCCTCTTAAGCTCCGTAAGTGTCTCTCCCTGTCTACTGACTATGTTGTTCCTCTGGCCAAGAGCACATCTCACCTTGCCCTCTCTGTCTCATTGCAGCTTCCAGGAAAGACTATGCAAATAACCGCCATTATTGACTCCGGAGCTTGCAGCTGTTTCATGGATTCCTCTTTTGCTGCAAAACATCAGATTCCCCTGTTGCCAAAGGCCCATGGACTCTCCATCCATCTGGCTGATGGGACCGCCATCAAATCCGGACCTGTCACTCAAGAGACTGCCCCAATACCTGTTACCATATCTAACTCTCATCAAGAGTTGCTACGTATGGACATCATTGCTTCACCCTTGTTCCCCATAATCCTCGGCATGCCTTGGTTACAAGCGCACATTCCTGACATTAACTGGGCCACAGGAGAGGTTACCTTTTCTTCTTCCTATTGTCAGCAGTTCTGCGGATCTCGAGACGCTCATAAGGCCACTACCTTGCTATGCCTAGACACAGATACCAGCCTACATCAGTCTATCCTAGAAGCTTACCATGACTTTCTAGATGTGTTTAGTAAAGAGGGGGCAGAGGCCTTGCCTCCCCACCAGGCCTATGACTGCCCTATCGAGTTGCTTCCTGGAGCAGAGATTCCGTTTGGAAGGATTTTTCCCCTAACAGAGGTAGAACAAGGGGCATTAAAGGATTATATTGATGAAAACTTAAAAAAGGCTTCATTCGCCCGTCCACGTCCCCAGCAGGTACGGGCATCTTCTTTGTACAGAAAAAGGATCATACCCTTCGATCATGCGTGGACTACCTTGAATTAAATAAGATTACAGTAAAGAATCGCTATCCTCTTCCCCTGGTACCAGAATTGTTCCAAAGACTTGGAACTGCCACTGTGTTCACTAAGCTTGACCTCCGCGGAGCCTACAATTTGGTCCGTATCAGGGACTGAGACAAATGGAAGATGAATGCTATGGGCATTTTGAATACTTGGTGATGCCCTTCGGATTGTGTAATGCCCCTGCTACATTCCAGTATTTCATCAATGATGTTTTACGAGACTTTCTAGATCTGTTTGTCATCATCTACCTAGACGATATACTAATCTTCTCTTTTTCCCTTGAATCTCACCGCAGGCACGTCAGAAGTGTGTTGGCCCGGCTTCGACAGCATGGCTTATATGCGAAGGCAGAGAAGTGTGAGTTTGAAAAGGAAAGTATACCATTTTTGGGGTTAATCATCTCCAGTAGGGGCATTAAGATGGATCCTCAAAAGATTGCTGCAATATTGGATTGGCCGGTCCCAACAGACAAAAAAGGGAATCCAACGATTCGTTGGATTCGCCAATTTCTATCGGAAATTTATTAAGGGGGTTTCAGCCATTATTACGCCAATCACCCAATTAACCAAACAGGAAACGCGTTTTCACTGGTCTGCTGAAGCCCAAAAGGCTTTTGAGACCCTCAAGGGCCTCTTTACTTCTGCTTCCGTATTAAAACATCCAGATTCCTCTCTGCCATTTGTACTTGAAGTAGACGCATATGAAATTGCTGTGGGAGCAGTGTTGTCCCAGAGACAAGGAACCAAGGCCCTGCTATACCCAGTGGCCTTCTTCTCTAGCAAGTTGTCTATGGCAGAGAGAAATTATGACGTGGGAGACAGAGAGTTGTTAGCAATAAAATCTGCATTAGAAGAATGGCGCTACCTTTTGGAAGGAGCCGCTCATCCAGTCCTAATTTTTACAGATCATAAAAACCTGGAGTATTTGAGATCTGCAAAAAGACTGAAGCCACGACAAGCCAGGTGGGCCCTCTTCTTTTTCAGGTTCTCTTTTCATGTCACTTACCGCCCTGGTTCCAAAAACACTAAACCTGATGCCCTATCCAGGATGTTCCACAAACCCCAAGAAATTTCACCTCCGGATACCAAGCTGTCCCCGGGGGAATTTTCTCCTGCTTCAGGGAAACCTGCTTTCACAAATTAAGCAAGCTTCCGCAAGACTGGGACCTTCTGTTGGGCCAAAACTACAAATCAGAGATGGGTTGCTTTGGCAGGAAAACAAGATTTATATAACCGAAAACCTACGAGTGCCCATATTGGAACTTTGTCACGATCACGCACTGGCTGGGCATTTCGGTATAACCAAGACCACCGATCTGGTACAGCGTACCTTTTGGTGGCCTCAGGTACGTGAGGATTGTAAAAAAATTGTGGAGTCCTGTACAACCTGTATTAGGAACAAGGGTTACAAAACCAAGGCATGGGGGCTACTAAGACCTTTGCCTGTCCCAGACAGGCCATGGAAGATGTTATCCATAGACTTTATTGTTGAGCTACTTCCGGCGGGGGGCTATACCACCATCTTTGTGATTGTAGATCGGCTATCAAAAATGGCCCATTTTGTTCCAATGAAGGGTACCCCTCAGCTTCAGAAACAGCGCAAATGTTCATCAAAGAAGTCATCAGACTCCACGGGGTGCCAGCCAATATTGTCTCAGATTGGGGGGTACAGTTTACTTCCGGATTCTAGAGGTCTCTGTGCAAAACTCTGAATATTGAGCTATCATTCTCCTCTGCCTATCATTCCCAGACTAATGGGCAAACAGAGAGAACAAACCAAACTCTCAAACAATACCTGTGCTGTTTCTCTTCTTTTGCCCAAGATGACTGGATTTCCGTGCTCCCATTGGCTGAATTCGCCTACAACAACTCCATTCACTCCGCTATCAGACTCCATTTTTTGCAAATTATGGCTTTCATCCTTCATTCTTACCTAATTCCCTCCCTGAATGTACAGTACCCGCAGTTCAAGAAAAATTGAATTTCTTTGCCTCTAATAATCAAATTCTGCAGGAAACCATGACCAGGACCCAGGAACACAACAAAATAACTTTCGACAAGAAAAGGCGAGCTGTTACTTGCACCCGATGAGCGTGTATGGTTATCCACGGTAACCCTTAGGTTGGTGTGCCCTTCGAAGAAATTGGGTTCCAAATTCTTGGGGCCATTTCCTGTCAGACGGGGGATTAATGAGGTGGCATATGAACTAGAACTTCCTGACTTGTTAAAGGTTCACCCGGTATTCCATGTATCTTTACTAAAACCTTCCATTTTCAATCCATTTCCAGGTCGAAGTACGGGTCCCCCTGATCCAGTTTTGGTAGATGACGAGGAAGAATTTGAGGTAGAATCTATCTTGGACTACAGGAGGAGAGGTAATCAGGATCAATTCCTGATAAAATGGAGGGGGTTTGGACCCGAAGGGAATTCTTGGGAGCCTGAGGATAATATCCATGCTGAAGGTCTGTTACAATCTTTTAAGAAGTCCCATCCCAAAAAATTTGCCCGAAAGGACATCCGGAGGCTGCCCCTCGGGGGGGCAATATCAGGAAGATCCTGCCAGTAATCGGCGTCTCAGGCTCACTGGTGCGCGGCCGCGGGCACTATCGCGCACATCCCTGTTGACGCCAGGCGGGCTATTTAAACCTGTCTGTCATACTCAGTCCCCGCTGTCTGCTCTACAGCATTCTGTGTGCCAAAACCTGATCTGATCTGAGACTTCCAGTTACCTGACCCGGCTACCTGTTTTGACTATCCAGCTATCTGCCTGCATCTGACCCCCGGCTTGCTTAGACCATTCTCCTGTTTGATCCCTGGTACTTTTACCACTGACTGTCTGACTATCCTTCTGCCTGATCCCTGATACCTGCCTGCTACCTGCCTGCTACCTGCTGTTGTTCCTGGTTCCAGTCCAGCATTCCAGTATCCAGCCTGCTACCTGCTGTTGTTCCTGGTTCCAGTCCAGCATTCCAGTCTCCAGCCTGCTACCTGCTGTTGTGTCAGCATTCCAGTCTCCAGTCTTCTCTTCAGTTCCAGGTTCCTGGGTCCTCACCACTCCTGGACTCCTGGACGACTGAGAGCAATTTTTGGAGTAGCCCTTGTTTAATCCCCCCCTTCCTTACTATACTATTACAGGATGATGGCACCCACTACTATTTACCTCATTAACTTATAGAGGCAATACTTTTCAATTCAGTTATAAATCGGGGTGGATGCCATCTTTTTGTATAGTTTGTAAGGTGACAACACAGGAGCACATTGGGAGGCAGAAGCAAAGCTTTGTCATCCTATCACAGGAAGTGCCCGAACAAGGATCTTCATGGCAGGATCAACAAGTATTATTTGAAAATATTGAAATTTAATTTTGAACTTAACATTAACACGTTAAAGCCTATATGAGATTTTAGTAATTGGGTTTTCATGTATTTACATGTAAAAAAAAAAATACCAAAACCATTATAGTTTCCATTTCTATGTTAACCTTTGAAATTTTATGTTAGGCTTTGCAAAAATAAGTTCTGTCTTTAACTTACACTAAATGTGCCACTCAGTAAGGATGGATATCCCTGCTCTACACATCCAACACTTTTAGAAACACTGTTGTAAGCGACCGTCCTTAAAATGTTCCAAGGTTCTTTTTTTTATTTCTCCTTTTTTCTGACTTAAACTAATTACTCTGTCACCCCAATTCTTGACCCAAAACAAATGTGATTAGACATCAGAATTAAAATGCCTGCAAAGTTTCAGGCAACTTCTACATTTTTGCAATTCCATATTGCAAGTAGCATGTTGTGCACAATGAATTCCAGTTTTTACGATATGCCTAATTGTACTTTTGACCGATGATGGTCTCCTAATTATGGTACAAAAAGCAAAACTAATTAAGACTGGGCATTAGCAATTCTGAAAAGATAGTTCAAAGCTGCCAAGGATAACACAAGGAGTAGAGGGAGAACAGCATAGATTGAAATTTAGATTTTATGCGTTATTATACTTATGTCACCCTAATTCCTTCTTTCTCTGGTTGATAATAACTCACGAGAGCAGAAATGATCAAAAGGACACTGTGCACTGCCATCAGAGAATGCAGGAATCGTCTGGTGGCTTTGTGATACGTCTCACATTTGACCTTTCATTCTGGTGCTGCTCATCATTCACATCAGGCGGAATCTTGGCTTGAAGTGCAAATAAAAAGTGGTCTTGGTAGGCTTGTGGGCAAACAAAAGCCGAAGGATGCGGTAAATAGTTTATTGATTAGACAGGTCCGTCCTTGGTCTCACTCCCCATAGTAAATTCATAAAGAATACAGTGACTGAGCGTGTGAAGGTTCATAAGAATGAGCGTCATAAGCAGGATAGATGGTGGTTTCTTTCCAGGCCATCAGCCAAGCTGAGAAATGGCAGAGTATTTATAGGATAAGATCACAGATACAATGAATTAACCTTAGTCAAGGGAGTTACTGGAGAAAGTCAATGCCGAGGAGAATGGAAAAGAGAGTGGAGGGAATTTGACGATGGAAAAGGAAGCATTGACCAACGTAGCCTGTTATTCTTGACTGTATGTTTAATCTAAAATCATGTGGCAATAAATTTTGCTTATGGCACTATTTTCCTTGCTAATCATACAAGATGTTTAAAGCTGTACAACAGAGTTTGCCTGTAGTAACTTTGTAATATATGAGTAACAAATACCAGCTAATGTACTGAAGTGAAAAAATCTGTAGCATTTGTCACAGAAAATGCATTTGTCATTTGTGTTGCTTAAAGTGAACCTGTGCCTTGCCCAGGCAGAGCAAAACAACAGATTTGCTTTAACTTGGAATACTGTATATTACAATAGAAAAAGTTCCCCAGCACACTTACCTGCTACTCAGCACAAAAACAAAATCTGAAGCCCTGATACTCAATCTGTAGCTTTTTGGCTCTTATGGTACCCAGCAATCAGTAGTGGAAGTTAAAGGTGAAGGTGTTGTAATGGCAATGATCTCTATACCCAGATAGCAAGCAATTGTGCTGCAAGTTTGAAAATGACTTGCTAAGCTATTACTAGACTTGCCAGGCTTCACGTTTGTTGCACAACATTCTCCAAGTCTGCTGCAAGTTCTCTATCAGTTATGTTGTGCAATAGACATCTCACCACAGGGGTCACTGTGACTTGCAGAGCTCTTGCTGTAGACTCACCACTGCAACTTTGCTCTTGCTAGCATCTTGCCATGCTAATTTGCTAATTAGAGAAGAAGAGAAGAAAAGAAGAAGAGAAGAGCGGGAGCCTCCCCCCAATGCCATGGGTGCGGAGCGGCCCGAGGAGAAGAAGATAGAAGACACCGCGGAGGAGATGCTGGACGAGAACGCCGGAGGAAGAACCAGAAGAGCCAGAAGAACCAGAAGAACCAGAAGATGAAGGAAGATAGAAGAAAGAAGAAGCATTTAAATAAAGGAATTGTCAAAAACTGTCTCTTGTCATTTTTAACATTTTTGACAGTTTTTTAGTGAAATGGTAGGGGTAAGTACCCCCTTACCATTTCACACAGGGGGGGGCCGGGATCTGGGGGTCCCCTTGTTAAAGGGGGCTTCCAGATTCCGATAAGCCCCCCGCCCGCAGACCCCCACAACCACCGGCCAGGGTTGTGGGGATGAGGTCCTTGTCCTCATCAACATGGGGACAAGGTGTTTTGGGGGGCTACCCCAAAGCACCCTCCCAATGTTGAGGGCATGTGGCCTGGTACGGTTCAGGAGGGGGGGGCCGCACTCTCATCCCCCCCTCTTTTCCTGCGGCCTGCCAGGTTGCGTGCTCGGATAAGGGTCTGGTATGGATTTTTGGGGGGACCCCAGGCCATTTTTTTTTTTTTGGCGCGGGGTTCCCCTTAAAATCCATACCAGACCTGAAGGGTCTGGTATGGAATTTAGGGGGAACCCCACGTCATTTTTTTTTTTTAATTTTGGCCGGGGTTCCCCTTAATATCCACACCAGACCTGAAGGGCCTGGTATGGAATTTAGGGGGACTCCCACGTCATTTTTTTTTTAAATTTTGGTTCGGGGTTCCCCTTTGGGGAATTCCCATGCCGTTTTTATCAATGAACTTCTATGTGTATTGTCGGCAATGCAATAGCCGCGGGTAGTTTTAAATTAGTTTTTTCCTTCAAAATGTCATTTTGCTGTCAGACTGTTCTAAACACAGGAAACATGCGCCCCTTTACAGGCATACCATAGACACCCCCCAGGTACGAAATTTAAAGGGATATTACACTTTTATTGTTTGACTTTAAGCATTATTAAAATCACTGCTCCTGAAAAAACTGACGTTTTTAAAACTTTTTTTTGCATTGATCCATGTCCCCTGGGGCAGGACCCGGGTCCCCAAACACTTTTTATGACAATAACTTGCATATTAGCCTTTAAAATTAGCACTTTTGATTATTCATGTTCGTGTCCCATAGACTTTAACGGTGTTCGCGTGTTCGAATGAACTTTTTTCCTGTTCGCATGTTCTGGTGCGAACCGAACAGGGGGGTGTTCGGCTCATCCCTAGACTTGAGTTAGGGCACACAGCCTGTAACCCACCTTCTTCCCCAGCCCACTGCAAGCAAAAGGCACAGAGTCAATTAAAGTGGTTTTGAGCACCAATGTAAGAGGGCACAGACACTGAACACTAATGTAAGGTGATAGAGACATTGATCGCCAATATAAGGTAATACGGACACTAAATACCAATGTAAGGGAGGGCACAGACACTGATACCTAACTGTGGGCATTTTTCCTTTTGTTAACCACCAATGTCAGGCATTTTTTTCCCCCAATAAAAACAGACAGTGGCCATTGATACCAAGTTTTTTTTTTCCTGACCAGCAACAGTGGTTATTTTTAACACCTCCTGACCAATAATGCCAGACAATTTTATTCACCCTGACCGACAACACCAAGCATTTTGCCATCTGTTGACCACAGATGCTGTTGATCATTTCCTCCTGCTGATCAGCAATATAAGAGGAAATATGACATATACTATTGACTGCTACACTCTATTCATTCTGTTGTACATTACAAAGTGTCTACCACTGTACCTTACATACTCCTGACCAAACTGCTTCTTGTCTAATCAGATGCTGCTTGCTAGTTTCCGAGTTCTTCCACATTTCAATAAAGGTCTTCTTTGAGGTAGGCTCAAAGTATTACACACATGTCATTGTTCTAAATTTTTTACTTAAATAATTCTTTGATTTATTGTCTGTGAAGCTTTCACTTGAGTACAGGAAATCAATTTATTTTAAAAGTATATTTTGTGGGTACAAGGACTGCAGCATATGTGTGCAGTGTGTACTGTCAGAGGCGGCTCTAGGCTTTGTGAGCCCTTAGGCAAACCTTAGACATGAGGCCCCACTCATGCCCATAAAGGGGGAAAAATAACTGAATTTACAGTTTCTAGAATTTTCTCTAACCAATTCTTCAATCAAAAAAAAAAAAAAAAAAAAAAAATATATATATATATATATATATATATATATATATATATAATTTATTTATTACATGAACACAAGTATAGATAACATTTGTGCAGCTGCAACTAGCAATATGTTTAAGGCATAACAAGAGTCAAAAACCATATTTCTCCATTTTCATGAAGGTCAGGTTACTATAACCCAGCACAGAGTTCCCCCTTACATCAGAGTGTGCGGGATTCCCCCTTAAAATGCAAGGGGAAATTCTGATGTAAGGGGGAATGTTGCAGACATTGGTGTAAGGGGGAACTCTGGTGACAAGATCACCTTATATCAGAGTCTACTGCATTCCCCTTTACTTCAGAGTTCCCGTTTATGTCATCCTCCACAGAGTTCCAACTTGCATTTAAAATGGAAACTCTAATGTGGGGGGGACTTTGGTCACCATAGAGCACCTTCCGCAGAGTGAATTTACTAAGGTAAGGTGGGGGGGGGGGGGTACTGATAGGTACTGATATAAGGGGTAACCTTTTATATCAGTGCCCCTTTTTCTTACTGTATTCACTGCCCCTTACATCAGTGATTTCCCCCCTCAGACTGGCCTTGCTACGCTGTCACTGACCACCACTCAGGTGCTGCAGACCTACTACAGGAGATGGTAAGAAACTGCATACATGATACAGGAGATGGTAAGAGAGTGTGCGGACATGGTACAGGAGATGGTCAGAGACTGCAGACATAGTACAGGAGATGGTCAGAGACTGCAGACATAGTACAGGAGATGGTCAGAGACTGCAGACATGGTACAGGAGATGGTCAGAGACTGCAGACATGGTACAGGAGATGGTCAGAGACTGCAGACATGGTACAGGAGATGGTCAGAGACTGCAGACATAATTGGGCTTAATTTGCACGCACAGCGCGTTCCTGTGTTTTCATAGTGTGAACCCGCCCTGTGACCTGGAACCCATATTTTGCTCCACTAACTTACCTGGAAGGGGGGGCACTAGTATGGGCACCTGGAGCAATTTTCCACATCTCTTGTGGGGTGCCAAGGGCCACCCGCTCTGTGGCAGACAGCATCTCTTTAATATTGAGGGGGAGAGGATATGTGCTAAGGGGGGTGGATTTCATATCCAAGCCCCCTTGTAGCACATGTCCAAAAGTGCCCTTTAGAACATAACCCCTCCCCCAAATCACTCAAAGTGAGCTGTAGGCTAGTTCCCCCCCCCCTCCTCACCCTCTTGTTCATGCCCCCCACCTCTGAAAGACTGACTTTGGATTCGTTCAGACAGTTGATCTCAGTCCAGCAGCGTGGTGAGCCTCCTCCTCCCCCTCTGTGTACACAGGAGAACATCACAGCAGGAAGAGGGGTGGTTTCAGTTCACTCCACAGCACTCTGCACTGTGTATGTGTCCGGCAGCTGGGGACAGCGGGGAGAGATGTCGGCTCTGCCATAAAAAGTGGAGCTTGCGGGCGGCGTGCAGGAACGAAGATACCCCGCACAAGCTGCGGGCATTCAATGACTGATTCGCCGGGGAAGTTAAGGTATGGGCAAAGTAGGCGGCCGCGGGGCCCCTGGGAATGCGGGGCCTTACCACCTAATTTGCCTAATTAGAGAGCCGCCTCTGTGTACTGTGAGTAGGCTTAAACTATATTTAACCATGTTCCTTTAACCGCTTCAGCCCTGGAAGGATTTACCCACTTCCTGACCAGGCCGTTTTTTGCGATATGGCACTGCATCGCTTTAACTGACAATTGTGCGGACATGCGACACTGTACCCAAACAAAATTCAAGTCCTATTTTTCCCACAAATAGAGCTTTCTTTTGGTGGTATTTGATCACCTCTGCGGTTTTTATTTTTTGCGCTATAAACAAAAAAAGACAGGTTTTTGAAAAAAAAAAACTAGATTTTTTACTTTACTATAATAAATATCCCCCCAAAAAATGTAAAAAAACAAATTTTTTAATCAGTTTAGGACAATATGTATTCTTTTACATATTTTTGGTAAAAAAACCCCCCAAAAAACAATAAGCGTATATATTGATTGGTTTGTGCAAAAGTTATAGCATCTACAAGATAGGGGATAGATTTATGGCATTTTTATTATTATTTTTTTTAACTAGTAATGGTGGTGATCAGTGATTTTTAGCGGAACTGCGACATTGCGGCGGACACATCGGACACTTTTGACCCTTTTTTGGGACCATTGACATTTATACAGTGATCAGTGCTATAAAAATGCACTGATTACTGTATAAATGTCACTGACAGGGAAGGGGTTAACACTAGGGGGCGATCAAGGGGTTAAATGTGTTCCCTTGGAGGTGCTTCGAACTGTGGGGGGAGGGGACTGACTAGAAGTACATAGAGATCGGTGTTCCTAATCACTAGGAACAGACGATCACTCTGAACTCCCCTGTCAGAACGGGGATCTGTTTGTTTACATTGACAGATCCCCGTTCTGGCTCTCTGTGGAGCGTTCACGGGTGGCGGCGGACAATGCAGCCGTTGGCCAAGTGCATCGGCTCCCCTGCTGTGCCGTGGGCGCGTGCACGCTGTAGCTGTTAAAGGGACGCCGTACAGCCTCGCTAATTCGCAGGTACGAGCCAACCTGCCGTATAATGACGGGAGCTGGTCAGCAAGTGGTTAAAGTAGATCTTCACTGCATCTGAGCACCACAAACCAAAAACGCTATTTAATTCATTTTTAATATTCAAAGCAAACTCCCCTATCCATCCATGTATCTACATTTTATTTTGTTGAGAAATCACTTTGACAAACAACCCCCTAGCATTTTTTGGCTGTAGCCATCTTGAGTAAGGGCAAATGATTCATGTAGCATTTGCTTCCTGGAATCTATCTGCCCTTAGCTCAAGCAGGGCCAGACTGGCCTACTGGGATACCGGGAAATTTCCCGGGAGGCCACCTGCCCTGGGGCCGCTTTGTGCTCTCTGCTCCCCTCTGTCATCCTCCTCTTGCAGACCTGGGTCTCTGTGTGTATGGCGGTGATGTAACAAGGTCCCGCCCCCCTAGACCGGCTTGTGTGACAGTCTTCTATGGAACACTGATTGAATCAGTGTTCTGCCTATCACACAAGCCGGTCTAGGGGGGCGGGACCTTGTTACAGCCCAGCCTTACACACACAGACCCAGCTCCACAACATACAGCGGGAGATGGCCGATGTGTGTTCAATCCAGGAAAGGTGCGGCTGCAATCATGGGCACAGAGAGGCTCCAGTGGTCGGCACACAGAGGCTGCAATTTGTGGGCACAGAGGCTGCAATTTTTGGGCACAGAGGCTGCAATTGGTGGGTACAGAAGCTGCAATTTGTGGGCACAGAGAGGCTTCAGTGGTCAGCACACAGAGGCGGCAATTTGTGGGCACAGAGGCTGCAATTTGTGGGCACAGAGGCTGCAATTTGTGGGCACAGAGGCTGCAACTGATGGGCACAAAGGATGGAATTGGTGGGCACAGAGGCTGCAATTGGTGGGCACAGAGGCTGCAATTTGTGGGCACAGAGAGGCTGCAATTTGTGGGCACAGGGGCTGCAATTGGTGGGCACAGAGACTGCAATTTGTGGGCTCACAGAGGCTGCAATTGGTGGGCACAGAGGCTGCAATTTGTGGGCACAGAGGCTGCAATTTGTGGGCACACAGAGGCTGCAATTTGTGGGCACACAGAGGCTGCAATTGGTGGGCATACAGAGGCTGCAATTGGTGGGCACAGAGAGGCTGCAATTGGTGGGAACAGAGAGGCTGCAATTGGTGAGCACAGAGAGGTTGCATTCACGGGCATGGAGAAGCTGCATTCACGGGCACAGTGAGGCTGCATTCACGGGCACAGTGAGGCTGCATTGATGGGCACTGTAAAGCTGCATTGATGGGCACTGTAAAGCTGCATTTGATGGGCACAGCAAGGCTGCAATGATGTGCACAGTGAGGCTGCAATGATAGGCACAGTGAGGCTTCAATGGTGGGCACAGCGAGGCTGCATTGGTGGGTACAGTGAGGCTGCATTGGTGGGTACAGCGAGGCTGCATTGGTGGGCACAGTGAGGCTGCAATTATGGGAACTGTAAAGCTGCATTTGATGGGCACAGTGAGGCTGCATTCATGGGCACAGAGAGGCTGCATTCATGAGCACAGTGAGAGTCCACTGATGGGCACAGTGAGGGTGCATTGATGGGCACAGTGGGGCTGCATTTGACGGTCACTGGTGAGGCTGCATTGATCTCTTGTATTATGTCTGCAGCCTCTGGCCGTCTCTTGTATCATGTCTGCAGTCTGTGACCATCTTTAGTATGATGTCCTCAGTCTCTAACCATCTCCGGTACCATGCCTGCAGCTTCTGACACCTCCTGTATCATGCCTGCAGCCTCTGACCATCTCTTGTATCATGTCGGCAACCTCTGACCATCTCTTGTATCATGTCCTCAGCCTCTAAACATCTCTTGTATCCTATCCTCAGTCTCTAAACATCTCTTGTATCATGCCCTCAGTCTCTAAACATCTCTTGTATCATGTCCTCAGTCTCTAAACATCTCTTGTATCATGTCCTCAGTCTCTAAACATCTCTTGTATCATGTCCTCAGTCTCTAAACATCTATTGTATCAGGTCCTCAGTCTCTAACCATCTCCTGTATCATGTCCTCAGTCTCTAACCATCTCTTGTACCATGTCTGAAACCTCTGACCATCTCTTGTCTTATATCATGCCTGAAGTCTCTGAGGGGGAGTCTGGAGAGGAGTCAAGAGTGGGAGTGCCAACCTGGAGCCGTCTAACTGAGCCCTGCACAGTGTACTTGAGAGGAGGTCAGTGACAGCGCCACCAGGCAAGTCTAAGGGGGGTCACTGATGTAAGGGGGGAGTGAATACAATAATATGAGGGGGCACTGATCGGGGGCACTTTCAGCAGAAGGTGGTCTCTGGATAATTGACCAATCTTACCACTTTAAACTGGAATTTGGTTTTAAATATATATATATATATATATAAAGCCCTATGTGCTTATATATATATATATATATATATATATATATATATATATATATATATATATATATATATATATATATATATATATATATAATATAAAATACACTCTTCAAATGTGCTTTAAAATGCATGGTTTTGCCTTTCATGAACAATGATGTAATAATGACATTATGATGGTTATGATGTTGGTGATGTTGGGATGTTGGGCTGGTATAATAATGCTATGGGGCTGGTATGACATTTTTCCAGGGCTGGTTTTTATTCCCAGTCTGGCCCTGAGCTCAAGCATGCATGCAGGAGAGTGTGCTTACCTGAGAAAACCGCTCCTTCTCTCTCCCCCTCCTGAATAGGGCGTACACACGGTCGGACTTTGTTCGGACATTCCGACAACAAAATCCTAGGATTTTTTCCGACGGAGGTTGGCTCAAACTTGTTTTGCCTACACACGGTCCCACAAAGTTGTTGGAATTTCCAATCGCCAACCACGCGGTCACGTACACCACGTACGACGAGACTAGAAAAGGCCGGTTCAGAACCAAGCGCGGCACCCTTTGGGCTCCTTTTGCTAATCTCGTGTTAGTAAAAGTTTGGTGAGAGACGATTCGCGCTTTTTCAGACTCGTGGCTTTTTAGATCGTTTTCTGCCGTTCAGTTTGTGCTTGTGGGTTTGTATCTGCTCTTCAGTGCGTGCAGTCAGTTCGTATCGGAGTTTCCTGTGTGATCTTGCCTGCTCGTTTCTGTTTTTCAGGTCGCTCTTCACAGGCCTTGCTGTTCTTCAGTGCGTTCTGTTACTTCGTTCTGAGCAGCCGACCGTTTTCTAGCCATGTTTAGTATGCGTACTCCTCGTAGAGTTCGTGCTGTGCGGGGGCTTGGTGTTGGGGTCCTGACCTTGACACAAGTCCAGTCCATGAACAGGGTGGGGAGGAGTTCATGGACCAAGAATTGGTTGCTTCAGCGTGACCAGTTCTCTCATATGCCTTTGCTCCGTGAGATCCGTGAGAATAATCCTGATGATTTCAGAAACTTTCTCAGGATGACAAACCCCGTGTTTCACCATTTGTTGGCTTCGCTGACCCCCTATATCAGCAGGCAGGATACCTGCATGAGGCAAGTCATCACTCCGGAGCAGAGGTTGGTCGCTACCTTGCGGTATTTGGCCACAGGGAGAAGCCTGCAGGACTTGAAGTTCTCGACAGGCATCTCCCCCCAGGCTCTGGGGATCATTATCCCAGAGACCTGTTCTGCCATCATCCAGGTCCTGCAGAAGGAATATATGAAGGTAAGATTTTTATCCTTTAATATCACGTTTTATTGTATTTAATGTTTGATAATATATTGTATTTCTTTCCTCATTCCCTAATTACCATGATTGTAATATGCTGTGAATGTCCCCTTTGTTCTCATGCATGCTGGATTTTTATGTAATTATTATTTTATGTCCTTCATACATATTTGCCCTTCACTAACCTCCCCAGCATGGTGTCTCCTGCCCTATATTCACCTCATGTAGTCACTTAACAATGTATTTTATCAGCTCCATAGTAGTGCTTTACCCCAAACACCCCCTAAAATGTTAGTAAATGTTATTTTTGATTTAAATTCAGGCAGAGTGGCAGAGGCTTTTTTTTGTGGTGTCCCCAAATAATTTTTAGTAACCCTCCCTCCCCCAACTGCTAAGTCAGCTGATCCCAATTCTCTATCTATCCTCAATCATCTATCTGCTGACTTTGCCAAACCCATACACACTATACCCACCTCTTTAGTGCTCAGATGTATGGATGAATTCCCCAAAGCATGTAGTGCAAGGGCCTGCCTGTATACTTTCCAATGGTAATGTTTAAAGTTTTTGTATCCTATTATTATCTTGATAGGTAATATCAGAATGTCCAAATGTCCTCAAATGTGTACAATGTGTATTTATATCTTTGTATTCTGACACTTCTTACCTGTCCAGTGGTCTGCCAATAGTGTAACTAAGGAGGGGCTGTTCAAAGTAATACCCATTATTTAGGCATTCAGCTCTCAATGAAGTGAAGAGGGTTACCTGTCCAAGATTTCCACACACCCCATAATGTTAGAAATGGCCCATGAGAGGGGGGGGGGGGGAATATGATAGGTGTACCTTATACTTTGGCCTTGTTAAATTCCCCTTAATAAATGCTATCTGGAGGTTGCCCCATAATGTTTGTGTCTAATCTGCTTGCCATGTTTCAGAGTAAAAATAGTAATGTTTATTGTTTTTTCCTCAACAGTTTCCTTCCACGCCACAGGAATGGCAGACTGTGGCCTCCCACTTTGCCCAGCGGTGGGACTTTCCTAACTGCGGAGGGGCAATTGATGGGAAACACGTCCACATCGTCCCACCACCCAACTCGGGGTCGTACTATTATAATTACAAGGGGTTTAATAGTATAGTGATGTTGGCGGTGGTGTCGGCTAATTACGACTTCTTGTATGTTGACGTGGGGAAGAATGGCCGGATGTCCGATGGTGGAGTCATTGCCCAGACGGAGTTCTACAGGCGTCTCCAGAATGGCAGCTTGGACTTGCCAGCTCCAGAGGACAATGTGGAAGGACTCCCATTTGTGTTTGTTGCTGATGAAGCATTTGCGCTGGGGGACCACCTGATGCGGCCATTCCCGATGAGGACCCTCACCCCGGAACAGAGGGTTTTTAATTACCGGCTGGCCAGAGCCCAAAGAGTGGTGGAGAACACATTTGGAATCCTGGCCAGCCGGTTCCGCCTATTTCTGACACCTATCAATATGGCGGAGTATAAACTGAACCATATAATACTTGCGTGCTGTGTTCTCCATAATTTTTTACGGAAACATTCGGCCAACTATGCTGGCTCAGTTGGGCCTGAGGCCGGAATCCTACATCAAACCACACTGACAGCGCTTGAAAGTGGCCGTCCTGGCTTGCCCTCCCTGAGTGCCCGTGATGTCCGGTTACGCTACCTGGAGTTCTTTGCGGGTAGGGGGGCTATCAATATGCCAGACAATATGTGAAGCCTTTTTCAAATAAAAAAAAAAAAGAAAATCTTTGTGGACATTTACTGCTTGTGTTTGTTTTAGCTGACCCTGACAGAAATGTTTTGAGTTGAGAAAATGCACTGTTGGCTGTTATTTCCTAAATGCAAAAACACATTTCACTACAAGTGCACTTGCAACTGCACTGAAACTGCACTTGTAGTGCAAAGAGGATTTTCCCTTAGGAAATAACCCCCTTTTTTGCATCAAACAGCTATTATATCACCCCAAAAGTATTGTAGTGTTGAGACAATAATCCACACATTCTTGAGTAAGCCACTTTTTTATACCTGCACAATCACATGTGCATTTACCAAAGGTTTTTAAAACAAACCAACATGTTTGTTGTATAACAATTTTTGCAGTAGCATTAGCAAAATTCGAAATGTCCATTTCAGATAAAACAGGCCTGTGTAAAACCAACAAGAAAGCCAAAAAACTTGAACTTACAAAGTTCACATTAGGTAAAACCTGAAGGCTATATCAGACATCAGTATTTAGGAACTGGGTTTGATCTAGCGTTCAGATGGGGGGAAATCACCCCTGGAAAAGCCAAATTTGGAAGATGCACACAAATTTACCAATGTCAACATGTGCTATCTGCCATCAGGGGGGATCAAGGGACGTGTTTTGGGGGAGCAAGCCCTTCCTCAACGCGACTTTATAATTGAGGAAGGGGTTGCACCCCCAAAACGCGTCTATTGATCTCCCGTGATGGCAGATAGCACATGTTGGCACACTGTGTGCATCCTCCAAATTTGGTTTTTCAAAACATTTCCAAAAAATTTAAAATATTGAACCACAAAAAAAAAAAGTGATTTTGTGGGGTTTAAATTCGCCCCAAAACATCAATGATGTTATTATTTTTTTTAATAACATCATGGATTTTTTGCTGGATATTTTGCAGTTCGGCATTACACCCCATGATCTCCCCGATCAGGATCTGGGCACTTTCAGAAGTAAAGCGTTCGGGATCCACAACCTCACGATCACCTAAAAGAGATAAATAAAAAAAAAAAAAGGTCTCAAAAATCTGCCACCATCCATCTCTTTTACCTGAGCCTGTGGTCGTAGACACTCACCTGTTGTGGTGCCAGTCTCAACCACATCTTCTTCCTCCTCCTGCTCTTCTTCGTTTGGGGGTATTTCACCTTCTTCCATAGGTGGGGGGTCTGTGGTCTCCTCGGATGAGGGGTGTCCTCCGAGTCTTTTCTCCCCTATGTAAAACAAAAATGGTATAATTAGCACACAGATATTTGATGGCAGAACTATAAATAGGAAACATTGCTTGGAAGTGGGGTACAATTGTCTATTTTAGCCGAGTTCCAAGATGTAATTTTTTTATTGCCCTTTGTCAAGCTGCAATACTTTACCTGTTTGGTACAAGCTTCACAGATGTAGCCCCCCCTATAGTATACACTGGAGCACCTGTGTGCCCCCCCTAATAAAAAGGGTGTTCTTGTGTCCCACACTAGTGCTCCAGTGTCCAGATGTGAAAACAGCTGCTCAGTGTCCTCTCCTTACACACAATCTAGTTGGCATTTCATTCTAGTAACAAGCCCATCTACACAAACAAATATTTGGCATCCAAGTAGGCCCAAAAAAAAATGTGTGAAAAATGCATATGGCCTAAACAATGGTGTTCTAGAGGCCGAAAGAAAAATGTTTGATACGAACGAATAATGGGCCCATGAACATTAAAGTTGCCCTTTTAAACGTTACAATTAATAAAAGCATATGGAGCAGCACGAACGCAATAAAGACAGAAAGAATAGGAACACAGCACAACTACTTACTTTTTTGCAGCACTCTCCGGATCTTTCGGTACTGCTCTGGCTCTCTCAACTTCAGGTCCGACCACCGCTTCCTGAGCTGATCTTTAGATCTTCGTACCCCGAAATTCCTGTGAAGGCTTTTGACCACTTTAGCAATGATTTTGGCCTTTCTGATGTTGGGGTGGGGGTAAGGCCCATACTTCCCGTCATAGTCGGACTTCCTCATGATGTCGACCATCTCCAACATCTCCCCAAAGGACATATTAGTGGCCTTAAAACGTCTCCTTCTGGATCGGGACGTGCCTGGATCCGGGCTTTCCTCCTTCTCGTTGCTATAATTAGCACACACCTGCTCGAACTCCGCCATCATGCTCTTCACCCACTGCGCCGAACGAAAAGGGGCGGGGAATAGACTAGAAAGAACGTCAGGGGCGGGCGGAGTTACACGCATGCGCAGTGTGTATAAAGCGTAACACGCGTGCGTAGTACGTACGATCTGTGAGCAGAGGAAGGAGCATTGAACGCGCCAATCGTAAGAACGAAGGTAAGAGACAAACTTGTGCCTATACTGCTTCTAGATTGAGGCCTATATTGTAACAAGATTAGGAGAGTTTTGTCTGACATTAGGCTTTGTCTTGTGTTGTGTCTTGCAGTGAACATGGATATGCTACTCAAAGATAATGACTTCATGTCAGTATTCCTAGAGATGCTAAGGGAGCTGCCGGTCTGTGGGAGATTAAACACCCCCATTTCAAGAACCAAGCAAAGAGGAAGGCAGCACTGGAGCAATTGTGTGAAATTGTGAAGCAGGTGATCCCCACGGCAGACATCACTTATTTAAAGATATTAATTGGTTGCCTGAGGAGCACATATCTGAGGGAGCGCAAGAAAGTCCTGGATTCACAGAGATCCGGAGCAGCAGATGACATCTATGTCCCCAGGATGTTGTACTACGACAGGCTGCACTTTCTGGCAGGCAAGAATATAAAATATTTTAATGTTGATTGGGAGAGTGAAGTTCCACTTTAAAGTGGATGTAAACCTCTCAAGTCTTTCTTCCACGCTTCCTTCCCCCCTGGCTGAGGCTTCTGACGCCCAACCTGGGCCTTCCAGGCCACATGTGGAGGAGCCCAGATTGAGCCAGGTATAGCATTCCTCTAAATATTTCTGCTTGTACAATCAATGATGTTAACTAGATGTTAGTTGGGAGTACTAATTTAGGATTGTGATTGATGATGCAACAACTAAAACCATGTCCTTTTTTCATACACAGGGAAGTCTCAGCCAGGAGGTGGCCGGGCCGAGCCGGCTGGCTGATCTGCAGGTCCCTCCACCCCCCCTGAAAAGAGAAAGTGGCAGGAGGAGGAGTGCCCTAGAGGAGGCCGCTATAGGATTCTTTTGGAGGGCTACAGAGGTCCTGGGAGCACCCCACACCATGGAGGAGAACATTGCTGCCTTCATTGCATATAAAATGCAGAGGATGGAGGAGGGACAACAAGTCATGTGTGAGGCCCTCATATTGGAGGCTCTTGAGAAAGGTATGAGGGGCCAAATGACACCTCAGACACACCTTTGGGATGGTCCTCCTCCTCCTCCTCCCTCTCCTCCAGGTCCCCCCAGTCCTCCTCCAGGTCCTCCCAGTCCTCCTCCAGGTCCTCCCAGTCCTCCTCCTCCTCCAGGTCCTACTCCTCCTCCTGCCACATCTCCAACTGCACAGCCATAGCCCGGAAGGAAGCGTGGAAGGAAGACCAGACAGTGATTGCCCTGGGTTCAGTCTGGTCGGCCAAAAGATGCAGCCTCTTGTGGTACCACAGCCTGGGGACACAGATGTCATCTGCTGCTATCCGGATCTCTGCGAATTCTGGACCAGACTGCCCTCCCTTACATATGGACTCCTCAGGCCACTAATTTTGATGTTGAAGAATTGATGTCTGCCGTGGGGGTCCCAGGCTTCGCTAATTTCTCATGTTGATCCAGTGTTGCCTTCCTCTTTGTTTGGTTCTGATCCCTTAATAAAGGATTTTTGTTTTGAATTATACTCTCCTATGTCTTTTACTTCAAAAATTACAGTTTGTTTGTGAGGATTCAGGTACATTTCAAATATACAATGTGAAATGAACAAGGGACACCAACACCAAACAATCTCCTGGAGATTAAATAATACAAGATATCAATGGTGTTGGGGTAACTTGACACACAAAACACACACAAAAATATTCTGGAGTAAAAATAAAAATAACATTGAACAAAGATCAGCCTTGGAAAAAATCCAAACATTAAAGAAAAAAAAAGGCTGAAAATCCAAAAAAAAAAAAAATATATAAAACTGTCAGATGTGACAACTAATAACAATATATTCAGGGAATCCCACTAAAAAAACACAAATAAAACTTTGTGAGAAGTGTGTGTGAATATGAGCAGCAAAACGACTTGTCACATTATAAAGAAGAAGAGAGTGCGCTGTATTAAACCATTTTTAACATTGCAGCATGACGAAAGTGCTGTATCCATTGCGAACGCTAAGTTTACCAGAACGAGCTGTCCCGTCTCGGAATTTCTTCTGAGCATGCATGGCACTTTGTGTGTCGGAACAGGCCACACACGGTCGGAATTGACGCGATCGGATTTTGTTGTCGGAAAATTTTATCTCCTGCTCTCCAACTTTGTGTGTCGGAAAATTCGATGGAAAATGTCCGATGGAGCCCACACACGGTCGGAATTTCCGACAACACGCTCCGATCGGACATTTTTCATCGGAAAATCCGACCGTGTGTACGGGGCAGAAGGCTCCTGGGATGTATCACATCATTTGCCTAGGCAAGAAACCAGGAAATAGCTGAAGAAATGTAAAAAAAAAGTTTAAAACTAGTAAATATGACATACGTTCCCATCTATTTACTAATGCTAGCAGCATGAGGATTTAAAATATTTTAATGTTGATTGGGAGAGTGAAGTTCCACTTTAAAGTGGATGTAAACCTGATTTATGGAATTAGAGCTGGGGCTGGGCACATGTATCTGCAGTGTTTTGTTATCTCTCTTCAAAGCAAATATCCCGTAGCTGTCTCCTGTTCCATTCTTCTGTTATCACCCTGATAACTTCTGACAAATTCTCCATCACATATGATAAAAGCAGCCTGAGTTTTGTCTTAGGAAGAATGCTATAAAATAGATTAGCAGAGCCCTGAATGATTCAACGAACAGATCTGAAAGTCTCTACCTATGAGGAGGGAGGGTGTGTGCCTTTCCTCCAATCAGCTGTCTTGGCTGTATGCCCAGGCTTCACTGCAGTGTTGAACAGGAAGTGAAAATCTCCTAACACGATCTGAACTCTCTAAACAGTATATAAAGCTGAAGACAGCAGATAAACATGTAAAACGTATGTAGGGTGATTTGTTTCATCTCTGTGTATCATCTTAGGCTGTTCACTTCACTGGGTACACGTGAGGGTTTACATCCACTTTAAGCCATGTCCAAACTCCAGTGCAATTTAGCCACCTCCACTCTTTGCCCTGGTGCTTGCCAGTGCTGAAATGAGGCTGATGTCTGTGAGACTCTTAGGCAGGCCATAGATGGTGCAAACTTCTTTCCTGCAACCAAGGGTTGCAGGAAAGAAATTTGCACGATTCCCCCATCAACACAGACAGTGCACTGCTGACAGAGAAATCAGCAATTGTCTTCTCCTGGCTGGGGGGCGGAGGAAGCCATCCTTGCCAGTAGAAGACAGTGATTATATCTGCTATAGCCGATAGCAATAATCGCAAGAGAATCCGGAAGGCTGGTTGTACCCAAGTTAATCGATCGATCAACTTGGTACATTCAGTCTGCCGATTAATGGTTTAAACCACGTATAGCCGGCCTTACTTGTGGCAAGTAATTCAAGTGTTATCCTTTCCATTGAATGCAGTACCATAAACCATTGTAATGGATTGCTTTGAAGTAATTTCAGCACTAGATAAAACAAAACATTTTTTCAACTTTAAAGTGGAACGTTAGTCAGAAAATTAAGTCCTGCTAGATCACTTCATGTTGGCCCCTTTTTCAGGTATAGCTATGTAAAACATTAAAAATAGGTATCCTTACTGTTTAAAATGCAGTAATACACTATCTCACCTTGCTCTGCACATGCTCAGTTGCTCTCCATTTATAGGCACTGCCAAATTTATAGAGGCCAATCTGCTGACAGCCGAAAGATCTACTGCTGTTCAGGGCTCTGGACCTCAGCAAAATGGCAGCCTCCAGCAAGAAGATACGAGGACATTGCTGGAGGGCAATTTATGGCACACACTATTTTTGGAAGCATAATTATTAAAGTGGAGTTCCACCCAAAAATGGAATTTCCACTTTTTGGATTCCTCCCCCCCTCCGCTGTCACATTTGGCACCTTTCAGGGGGGAAGAGGGAGCAGATACCTGACTAATAGAGGTATTTGCTCCCACTTCCTGGCATAGATCACCGCGGCGCTTGCGGTGACCTACGCCACTTCCGGTGCCTACACTCTCCTCCACCGCTGTATTCTGTGAGACACAGAACACAGCAGGGACCAGTGAGGACGAGCAGCTTGACTTGCGCATGCGCAGTAGGGAACCAGGAAGTGAAGCCGCACGGCTTCACTTCCTTATTCCCTTACCAAGGATGGCGGCGGCAGCAGCCGAGAGCCGAAGGATGGATGGGCTTCGGCTGCCGACATCGCAGGCTCCCTGGACAGGTAAGTGTCCATATATTAAAAGTCAACAGCTGCAGTGTTTGTAGCTGCTGGCTTTTAATTTTTTTTTTTTTTCAGCGGACCTCCGTTTTAATGTGGAATCTTCATTCCTCGCTAAAGGACATTATTTTAATCAAGCTGTTATGGGAAAAGTACCACTTGAAGGTACCATGTGATTATGGAGGGTGCCTGCTATAAAGCTGAGGGGTCAGATTGCTCTGTGTGGCCCTGCGACAACCCAGAAAGAAATTCCTTTACCAAATCCTGGTAATTCTCTTAATAAAGTCTATTTTACACTGGGTACATAGCTTGGCAAGCCTTTATTTTGCCTTCTTCAGCATTAGAGGAAACTAGAATAAAACAAATGAACAATATAACAATTAAATTGTGAATTATTTATAACAAATACATTAAGCTTGCATAATGCTGCCGAGTGTATAATATCATTTATAATCTTAGCAGCAGAAAATATCAAAGTAACACTTGTGGAATAATCTTTTTCCTTATTTACAATAAGTTCTGATGAATGCAGGAGATACTAAAAGAAAAATTATACCCGAGGAAATAAGTTTGCTTTAATCACCTTTTAAAAATGTATTTTCCCTTTCTATCATTGTTTCTTTCTTTCGTTTTAATTTTTAATATCTGTAAGAGCACAGATGAAATTGCCAGGCATTTGTTTGCAAAATCATAAAAATTACTTTGTAAGCGGCTTCAGTAATTTGCTTCATTGCAGATATTTTTAGGAATAACTTGTTTTTTTGCCTAGTGCCTAATGTAAGTTTACTTGGGCAAAATGCCTTCCACTGCTGGTAGAGGAAATGTTCATCACAACACCTTGTAACTATCTTCCAGGCCTTCAAATTGAAAAACCAATGGTCCCTGATGACATCAATTTCTGGGACAGGAACTGTGGGAAATTCCCCACAATGAGGACGTAGAAAGTAAACACATAAACATGGGTCAGCAAATATCAGGATTCGCCAAGTTTGCAAATCGCAAACTTTTGGATAAAATTTTTGCAGGTTCACTAGCAGAAAAAAATGAACCCCTATAATGTGGCACATAGCCTTTGCCGCCCAGTGAGCTGAGTTACAAGAGCTAATAATTAGAAAGACTAGACTTAACGTTTACCAATTTACATCCTGTCCTGCATAAGTGCATGAGTGGTTTTGCACGTTTCAGCTATAGCTGCCTACTTTTCTTTAAAGTGTTTGTTACCCTAAAAAAAAAAACATTTGGATCCTGTTCCTTTAAAGCATGTTATTGAGCACAATGCTTGTGCTGTGTAATTTGGCCCCCTGTATAACCTAAAATACCTGTCTGATCCTGCCTGGTTCTTCCCTCCCCCTGTAAACTGACCATGGTGTTTCATGGCTGCAGAGCCCTGACACCGTGGTCAGTTTATGTGCCTCCGTCATCCACAACTCTCCTGTCTCTCCTCTGTCCTCCCCCCCCCCCGCCTGTCAGCTTGTGACAGTGCCCGCCCCCTCCCCTCCTGCTGCTGAAATTACATTTACATTTTCATAACTGTCAATGGCCGCCTCTCTCCTTCCCTCCTCCTGACTGACGTCATCGTCATCTAACTGTCAGATTGAGAAAACAGCGAGACGGTCAGTCACGTGAGCACCGAGCGGCGCTCTGAAATCAGGCATTGAACAGCTTTTTTTATAAGTGTAGCAATAACTCTTAGTGGAGCTGCTGGATTAAAGCGGGCTGTTACCTTCACTCCCGCCACCTCTGTTTCACCGGCACCGGGTCTAGGGTCCCGTTGAGTTTACCTCCGGACAATGTAGGCACCAAACAATTGACTATCTTTTCCAATGCTTTAATGAACAGGTAATAAAGGAAGTAGCAGGAAAGAGGTAGAAGGAAAGTTGCAGGGAAGCTCAAATACCTATTCGTAGTATTCTTTAGTACATTGTTAGGAATTGAACACTTGTAGTTGAATACACTCCCCTTGTGGGATTCAATCTTTGCCCGTCTGGATAGGCCTCTCTCACTTGCCTAGCAGCCAGTATGTAGCACGAACAAAAGTCTCTGCCACAGACTTGTTTGGAGCAAAACCGGTACGATCCTCTGCCACAGGATGTAATGGTTTACGATGAATATCAGGGATTTAGAAACACTGAGATGGACATCAAATCTTGATCACGAAGATCTCTAAACACTGACACTGTCTCTCTACATACCCCACAGTTCTTTATCCATAATCACCAGTAAAACCGAGGATCTGGCAATGACAGTGTCTTTCCCAGTTTATCCACTGTAGTAATAAAGTACACTACGTCATCTTTTTCGGGTCTGCAAATGACCACTTTGTCAGCATAGATGTGCCGACCATAGTTCCAGTGTAGGAAACATCCACTGAAGCATTCATCTATAGCGACAGAATATCCAGTTTTCCAGAAAGGCTTAGGCACAGACAAATAGTCCCAAACAGCCTCACTGTACCAGAGCTCCTGGTTGGCTTCAATCTCTTGCATAATGTCCTGAGTAACATAGGAGAACTCCAGACCATATTCCGTGGCCACACGCTTGTTAAGCATTCTCTGCAAAGGTGCAAGTTTAGGCAATGATCTATTTTTCCCCAAACCAGGAGGCACACAAGAGTTCAATGACTTGCTCACCATAGACCCGACGGGTGTAGGAAGCAAAGTAGTAACTTTAGGCAATGTCTCCTTGATAGTACTGTGTGGCTCCACATAAGGCAATGTTCTCCCAGAATCTAGGGCTGTCCATTCTGAGACAGTTAAGGCAGAAGCAACATCTTCTCCCTGAGCCCATAACAGTTCCTGCGACATTGTCTCAAATAAATCATCATCACCGGAGAGATCCGACATGGAATCTGTCTCCGAATCTCTCAACTCTTCTGCCGGCAAATATTTACACAAAGTCCCAGACACATTCCCTTGTGATCTCTCACCCGTTCCTGACGTGGTCTTCTCCGGTTCGGATAGTCTCTGGGGTAGGCCTCGACCACGGCCGCGGGAAGCCTTTACATATCCCACCTTCCTCTGGACAGGTACACGGGGATAGGCGTAGTGGACGCAGAAATCAAAGTAATGTCCGCTGATGAGTTAGTTACCGCAGTATCTTTCTCAGGAACACTTTCGGTGACAACAGGCGGAATCATGGCCTGCCGTTCTTTTTCAACAGTAGCAGCAGCTTCCATTGTGGCAATACCTGTAGTCCAGTCCATACGATAAGCACAAAGCGACATGGTAGGTTTTTCCACCACAAACAAATATTCTTCACATTGCGAGCAGCGTCAAAATGGACGGAGATGTATGGCCAGTCCTTCACCCTTGTGGCAAAGCACTCCCAGCCCTTTAATATCTCCGACTGTTTAAAGAACAAACTTCCCCTGCGGTTTCAGACGAATACCGGTATCCGTAAGCAAGGTTCCGGTCAGCATAGCACCCGCAGCGGTGCTCGTAGGGAACATCTTAGGTCCCACAGTTGGTTGCATCACCGAAAAAGACATGGCCACACTCTGATTTTCTCAGCACGATCACAAGGCCTCTCTTCTTCTCTGGCGCCAACACACATACACGCGTCCCACGCGGTATCAAGTAGGCTAAGCTCCTCCCACTTGTTCCTCTGATCACGTAGCTCCCGGGCTTTCACTGGCGCCCACCGCTTATGCAGTCAGAAATAAAGTCCTGCAACTTTAACCTCTTCTTCTCCTGAGAAATTAACAAAGTCCAGCTTTCACCGTAAACTCCCGGTGAAACACTTCTCTAGGTTGCGGGAAGTTGATGGCTAACAAATCCCGGACGACGCCCCCACATGTAGCAATAACTCTCAGTGGAGCTGCTGGATTAAAGCGGCTGTTACCTTCACTCCCGCCACCTTTGTTTCACTGGCACCGAGTCTAGGGTCCCGTTGAGTTTACCTCCGGACAATGTAGGCACCAAACACTTGAGTATCTTTTCCAATGCTTTAATGAACAGGTAATAAAGGAAGTAGCAGTAAAGCGGTAGAAGGAAAGTTGCAGGGAAGCTCAAATACATTTTCGTAGTATTCTTTAGTATATTGTTAGGAATTGAACACTTGTAGTTGAATGCACTCCCCTTGTGGGATTCAATCTTTGCCCGTCTGGATAGGCCTCTCTCACTTGCCTAGCAGCCAGTACGTAGCACGAACAAAAGTCTCTGCCACAGACTTGTTTGGAGCATAATCAGTACGATCCTCTGCCACAGGATGTAATGGTTTACGATGAATATCAGACACAGCATTTGAACCTTTAAGCCAACTCGGCAGTACTATGCAGTAAGATTACTTCAGGATACGTCCTCCAACTGAGTCACCAGGCCCCTCTCCAGACCAGCACTCTGCGTGATCCTTCCATGGCAGGTCCTCCCCTGGGATCTCCTCAGTTGTACAGCTTCTTCTCTCAGGATAGACAGCCCAGGACCATTCCTCTGCCGCTGTAGTAGGCTCAGACAAGCTTCTGAGCCCACCCACATGCTGCAGCGACGTGGGCTTCCGGAACGGAGGACCACGAGGTGGTATTCCTAATGCATACCTGTCGGCCAGGAGGGCCAGCAGGTGGACGGAAAAAGACCCCTAAACATGGCGTCTATCCCATAAATACCCTCTCTCAGAATGCAACTCGGAGGACCACCTCCACCGAGTTGTCTCCAGGACAGAGGAGCACTCATATGCTTCAACGCGTTGCATTTCCAACACCGGCCCATGGGGACAACGACACCCACCGCCGCAGTGTGGAACTACACCCAACTCAGCCAAGCTGGAACAGAGGCAAATCTAACTTCACCTAACAAGTAACCCACTAAATTTACCTATCAGTAGCAGATTAAAAATCTACCAGCGCTACATAAGCATACACACAGGGGCACCTTACATTGATAAACACAGAGGATGGAAGGGGGCAACAAAGTGGCTTAACAACCACTTTAAGGCAAGTAGGCTTACAGCACACGAATGCCCCCAGGGTTTAAAGTGTTACTAAACCCATAACCCTGCATTCACAATATCTGGTCTACCACAGTACACATGTAGCACTACCCCCGAAGAAGCTGCTGATAAATGTTCAATTCTGCACCCTGCCTCTCAACCCCAAGAACAGTCTCGACCCCTCTGGCACACCTGTATTGTAATATGAGTGCGGGACCAAGCAGTAAAGAGAAACACAGTAATGATACTCTATACAGTATATTTACCGTAACCTTGGGACCCGTCACTTCACCAGTTGTAATAATAGATAGAGACTCACAGAAAATATAAATTAACCATTCAGAAAGTTTATTGAAATTGAAATTTAACACAAGGAGCAGTGTGGTATTTGAAGGTAATTAATGACAACGGATAACTGTCAATGTATATGTAGCACTAACCCCCAAAGGAGCTGCTGTATTTTAATTGGGCCTGTACTCTACTTCGTTACTCCTTTTGATTTCTCTCAGTCCCCCCTGACACAGCTGTGATGTAATATAGTGTGCAGTAACAACCCTGAAGACAATTTTTCAATATGCAATGTAATATACCTTTTTGTCTTTACCTTTGGTCTCCAGTCTCCACTTGGCCAGTAATACAAAGGAAAACAACACTCATACAAAATTAGTTAAACAAGAACTTTGTTTACTGTATTTGCTTTAAAGTAGAACACTACAACAGTTGTACTGTCAGACCAATGTAGTGTGACAGTCAACAGATTTCAATGTACAAAGGTATTACACAGATATAAAGTGTTTGAATTAAGCTGCTACTAATGTGTCAAGGAAAATGGGATAAATGGCAGAGTGAACTGATTTCACTATGAGCACCGTCCCATTCTTTGCACGCTTTGTAACTATAAGGGATTCGAAGGCTAATTTAATAAA
Organism: Aquarana catesbeiana; assembly: GCF_042186555.1. Taxonomy (NCBI): domain Eukaryota; kingdom Metazoa; phylum Chordata; class Amphibia; order Anura; family Ranidae; genus Aquarana; species Aquarana catesbeiana. The sequence goes on from NC_133330.1 coordinate 279,377,223, forward strand.
GTATAGTACAATCTGTAGGGAGCTCCCATTACTTGATATCGCAGTAAACTTTAATATGGTAATGAAACACAAAGCCTTGTGTTTTATTAGACAGTCCTTATTTTCTTCTTTCTTCTGCTAGCTATGAATAAAGTGAATTTGTAATCCAAAGGTTAATGACTGGTTAATGACTCCCGATAAAAACAAGCTGAATATTGAATCGAAGTTATGGTACAGCAGTACTGTAACTGTACATTTAGAAACAATACAAGACAAAATGCAACAAAGGTACACTCAGAAAAAATGCCATTGACCATCCAAGCCCAATGTTTATCCGCCACCCAATGGGAGATGTTTACCTGCGACTTGATGTTGAGCCAAGCTAGGAAGACGGACACTGAGCTGCACACAGAGGAGCTGGCCGGGAAGAGCCCAGGGAAAGAGCCACGGGGCCAATCTCTGCCCAGTAGAAATAGGAATGTAAGTGTGAGAATCAAAAAAAACAAGAGGGTATAATGTAGTGGTAAGGAAGTGAAAGGGAGAGGGAAGTGAGGGACAGGGAAGGGGAGGAAAGTGGAAGGGGGGGAAGGGGAGGGAAAAAAACTTGGGGGGAGGGGATGGGGAAGTGAGGAGTGGGATGATGTATAGATGCTCTGATATATAAGTCCCGCCAGGGATGAATAAAAGGGACCTGGAGAAGGCGGGAAGCAAGGGGCAGTTAGGTGAGGAGATAACACCTGGAATAGTGTTAGCAATTGTGATAAAGGTATGGTGTACTTACAAGCAACTCAATTGGGTCTATGAAAAGGCCAGGAGTGCCAAACAAGGGTATTATCTAGTTAGGAGAATATAAGCCATAATGAATATCTACTTCAATTAATGATAAAAATAGAAGAGATACACGCTGCAACAGTGAGATTAATTCAATAGAGGCTATGCTTTCGAGCGGTATAAAAGTCCATATATATTGGTCATCTTAATATTAGAGGACCATAATCCTGTATACAGATCGTCTTTCCCCACTTTGAAAAAGGAGTGGGGAAAAATACAGACAGTAACAGGTAATTGCAATAAGTAGATACCCTGCATAATAAGCATGACTAATCAAATGCAGTGAAGCTTAGAAATGGAAACAAAAGGGATGAGAAAGATCAAGCTCAATGAAATGGTGAAAAAGTATTTGGTTCAATGGATTACCTCGTAGGGAGAGATCGCAATCTCATATGCACGGACTGACGTACGGGTACGTCGGTTCCCGTAGGAGAGCCAACCTGCCGCAGTATAAGTGTGGCGGCTGGTCGGCAAGTGGTTAAAGAAACAGGACCTGGGGTTTTTTGGGGGGTTAACAAATGCTTTACGATATCTCATCACACCTGGATAAGTTATAGAGATCACATTTTCAGTGCTTACATGGATATGTGGTGTGGTATGTGTGGTGTGATTCAAGGTTCAGTAGCATATCTGTAATTCAGGTAGGCATCAGGGCAGGCAGCAGAAAGTAGCATAATCCATAATCCAGACATGGGGTCAGGATAGAGGATAGGCAGCAGACATTAGTTTAATTTGCAATCCAGGATAGGGTGAGGGCAGGTGGAAGACAGTAGTGTAATCCAGACAAGGCTTCAGGGCAGGTGGCAGAGAGTGGCATAATCTGTAATCAAGATAAGGGATCAGGGTGGGTGGCATACAGTAGTGTAGTTCAGGCAAGGGTAAGAGCAGGCAGCAGACAGTAACATAAGTCATAACTCAGACAAGCGTTCAGGGCAGGCAGCAGACTGTAGCATAATCTGAAAGCCAAACAAGGGGTCAGAATAGGCAGGAGACAGTGTTGTGATCCATAAATTAGGCAAGGGTCAGGGCAGGGGGGCAGACAGGGGAGTAATCCATGTCCAGGCTAGAAGATCAAAGCAAGCTGAGACAAGAAGCACAGTTTAGGAGCCAGGAAGCAAAATCCTATCACAAACCCAGAGTACTGGGCTTGTAAAGTTTAAATAGTGTGCCTGCTTGTTGTCCAGTGGGTGGAGATTGGGCCGTGTGAACATGGCTGCAACTATTGCTGGGCATTAGGGAGTTAGTGCAACATGAGGCTTGGAGCTGCACTGCAAGCTGTGAGGAAGGCAGAAGAGAAGCAGCAAGAATACACCAGAACACAGATCAATAGGTGCTGCTAACGCTAGATAACTCAGCCCTCTTTTTACAAAATGGTGAGCTCACAGCAGCCATATTTTTTAAAATTTCTTTTCAACTTTATTTATTGTGTATGCTTGTTAGCCCTACAAATGGGCAGAACTGAATAACAAGATCCCCCTCCCCCCATAGACTTCAGTAGGGTTTACTGCAAGGTTTTCAAACCTAGATCTTTCTGCAGAATTGCTCATTCCTATTCACAAAAAAGTAGAAAGAAAATAAATCTACAGCTGGCTAGAGAAACACTTTATCCTATACCAACTAACCAAATGCCAGATTTGTTTTTTGTGCAGTGGTACTAAATAATTTCAATGACTTCTTTACTCAAAATCAATTATTATGGATTTTGATAATCTCTGTGCATCAAAATATGGCTGTAGCCTTCGGGGAAGAATTAGATGTAAGCAGACTATCCGATTAATTAACAATTTGTAAGCTTGCCATTAGGCACACCATCATGCACACATTCATATCCTATGGGAATGCATCCTGTGCCATCAGACACACATGCCATGTTGAAAGAAACACAGACTGTCATTGCAATCCCACCTGAACAACTAACTCTTCTTTCTTAGACCTATCATGCCAAAGTTATCTTCCTGATCATCTCAAGACTCAGCTACTGTTTACAGAAACCTAAAAGTGTAATTTCAGCTTTACATTAAAAAAATGAAGGTACTTTCTCAAGGTGTGTAGCTTGTGGATTCAATATCACCATCCAACACTTTCTACTGAAAGTCAGGGAGCCCCCTGTGCCATGCTTCCCCTTTTTTCACTTCTTTCTTCCCCACCCACCTACCAATCTGTAATTCCTGTCTTGAGCCTGCCATAGATGGTTCAAATTTTGGCCGTTTCATCAGGAACCAGCTGAGATTTGAACAATGTATGGACAGGCTGAATGTACCCAAGTTGATCGATCAACTTGGGTACAACCATCCTGTCGCTTTTACAGTATAACCGCTAGCAGTAATTACTGTGTTCTGGCGGGGACAGCTTCATCCACCCCCTCACTGGGAGAATACAATGAACTGACTACTTTGATAGGGGAATCAAGGGATTTTCTTTCCTGCAACCTATAATTGCAGAAAAGAAAATCACTCCGTCTATGACCGGCCTTATTTTCTTCTCTCTCACTACTTTTCCACCTTACATAGTTACATAGTAGGTGAGGTTGAACAAAGACACAAGACCATCAAGTCCAACCTATGTGTGTGATTATATGTCAGTATTACATTGTATATCCCTGTATGTTGCAGTCGTTCAGGTGCTTATCTAATAGTTTCTTGAAACTATCAATGTCCTCCCGCTGAGACCACCGCCTGTGGAAGGGAATTCCATATCCTTGACGCACTTACAGTAAAGAACCCTCTACATAGTTTAAGGTTAAACCTCTTTTCTTCTAATTTTAATGAGTGGCCACGAGTCTTGTTAAACTCCCTTCTGCGAAAAAGTTTTGCCCTTGTTTTTCTTTTTTTGTTTCTTACTTTTATATTTGAACACTTGCACAAGAGGTCCTCATAAATCTTTCCATTTCCCTCCTCTTTCCTATACACACCTTGAATACCTCTGTGTGTGGGAACTGAAAGCCTAATGATGATGAAATTAAAAAGTCCATACCCTCATTCTAAACTTTCTTCCCCCCTCTTCTACTGATACTAATAACATGATATAATAAAAGTACTCTAAGATTAAATTGTTAAATCAGTGCAAAATATGCATATAAATAAACAAATGCCACTGTAACATCAATACAAAAATATATGAACCAACAGATATGATCCCCCTGATGAAGACACGTGACCCTGTGTTGAACGCGCGTAGGGGCGGAGCACGGAGCTTTCTCTCTTGTGATGTGACGCACACTTTACCTCGCTTGATACTTGACATTTGGAGGCTGCTGTTAGGTTGGTGCACTGATGCACCCTGAGCTTGTGGGTACCCCATTGTGGGGAATGTTTTTATCTTAATAAACCTTTTAAAAACGGTATTACACCATCCAGTCTTTTCTTCTCATTCTCTTATACTGTGGAACCACTACCTATGCTGTACACCTGGATACCATTACTAAGCCTTGGAAGGCTCCAAAGCGTGTTTTGACTTAGTGTCACAGCTGAGTCACTCGCTCTAAGGTGAGTGGCTTTCCCTGGGGGGTCACTGGATGTACACTGGAGCATGTTTTTTTTGAGCACAGATTACTTGGAGCATGTTGGATTTTTTATGGACATTTTCACATACCCATATTATTGAACACTGATCATTCAGCATATTTTTTGATATTGTTATATTTCACTATTGTGTGGCACTTGGCACTTTTTTTGAATAATGCACATATTATATCTACTGCCGTAGATTCACTGCACATGGCACTTTGTGTTTATTGATTAAGTTATATATGCACATTGACATCTGTTGGTTTATATATTTTTGTATTGATGTTACAGTGGCATTTGTTTATTTCTATGCATAATTTGCACTGATTTAACAATTTAATCTTAAAGTACTTTTATTATATCACGTTATTAGTATTAGTACGTAGTGATAATACTACGTTGCACTACGTTATTATTTTTAGTTTATTTTGTTTGGATCTATATATTTTTGCACACTATTGACATTATTGTATTTACACCTTCAGTGCAGCATATTTTTAATTTTTCTTTATTGTGCACAGTGTATGAAATGTGTTCTACGCAGGCAGCTAGGTGTTTTTTTCTCTATTACTGTATTGAGGCAGCATATCATAGTGGCTCGTAAGGTTTTCCTTTCACTTAAATGTTTGTATTTACTGGTAAAACCTAATAAAATAACTATTGAAGGTTCTAAAATATATTCATAGGTATTCACATACCTAAGGCACTACTTGAAGCCTAAAGCCTAAAAAAGGCAAGCAGAGGGCAAAGTCACTAGTCACTAGCATTGCCTGTGGTCTCCCTGCAGCTGACATTTCCCCATTACAAACTTACCATGTCTTGTTCTGTACTGCGTCTCTGCATAAAGCAGTCACCATGGTAGAAGCAGGGCTTTAATAAACCATTGTCATGTGCTAGTGACAATACTTTTTTTTACTGCCATTTAAAGTGTTACTAAACCCACAACTGTAAAATCAGTCTGTATATGCAGTTAGGCATGCTTGTTATACTCACTGTGGAACCTAAGGGATTAATCATGCACATTGTGTAAAAAGGCTGTTCGATCCTGTCTTCTCTAATCTTCTCCTTCTTCCACTGACTCCAATATAAATACTGATATTTACAGAACCACAGGAGACAGGCTGCACATGCTCAGTTTGGAGTGTATTGATAGAGAGTTTTTTTTTTTTTTTTCTTGGGAGGATGCATGTGATCAGCACAGGGCCAATCAGCACTGTCCAGACAAAGGGTCAGGGGTACTGCATTCTCAATCATGAGAGTGTGAAAACTCCTCCTACACGCTTTAACCATCTATTGATAGAAGTCACAAGACTGCTATATACTGCTGATAAGAAAATGCATTTATCAGTTTATATTTACTAAAATGATTGTATTTCCATGTTCTGTGTACTGTGGGAGACCAGATATAGTGCATGCAGGATCCTGGGTTTAGTAACACTTTAAGCAGTGCATATTGGTCACGATCCTGCTCCCCACCCTGTGATTGGTCAGTAATAAAGAAGCAGCACACCAATGAGCTCATCACTCTGCTATATCCTCCTGCAAGCACCTTTAAACTACTGACTGTAAGCAAAACAATAGGGCTCTAATGGTGAAGTGCTGAACCTGCCATTCCACAGTGTGAATTCTGCGATGCATGGAATTACAGCAGGCTAATATTTGGACAGATTCGGGTATTTATGCTGGGTCTATAGAAAGATACATGAAACTATTTTTAATGAAAACATAACGGGAATAAATGGTATTTTATATCTACTAGGAGTTAAGTTTTAAGGTGCAATGGTATTATTTGTTGTGTCCTTTCCCTGGCGGAAAAACAATTATTCAACGGCCTTGAACAACTTAATGATGGTCACACAGAACACAGAGCATTTTCTGGATTGTTTTATAGCCATCACCCACCATGGAAAGATTAATGATCCTTTACTGGCACCATTTGTGGTGTTCTATCACTTTAACCATTATGATGGATTTTCAGTGTTAGTATATTGCCTCTTATTTTTCTTCTAATGTGTTGTGTCCTTTCAAGGCTCCGGTACGATTCCACTCATTCCCAAAGAATGTTCTGACAACAAAATATTTATTCAGGATTAGCTTTCCAGAGTTCTGTTTGTATATACTTAAGGATTCTGCATATATTTAACTTATGTCTGTTTTTTCTTACATAGAACTTGCTTATTTGTCAAGCAAATGACATTGCTCTCTGAAGTGGGGATAATGTTAAAAATAATCCTTTTTTCAATCTATTGAAGTAAAATAATATTTCTATGTTCTATGTATTTTCTGTTGACTGGTGCATTTTCCTAAAAATTATCAAGGGAATAAATAATTACACAATCCACCACGGCTGCGTTACATTTTTCAACATCACAGACAATATCAGAAATTGGATAATGCTGACATTAATTGCGTAGAGTCAATGTTTGGCTGGCATGGGATAATTTGATCTAATCAAAGTTGCTATGCTAATGTCAATTCAAATGTGATTTTTTTATCTCACTTCATCAACAATGGGGAGATGAAAATCAGGACTGTCTAGATATAAAGAATATTATTTCATTTTGTAATCTAAAGAAATCAATACTTTGCAGCAAATGAGTCAGAATAAATTGTGTTGCATTCCAGACACTTTTGAGATCCCTGTCAAATGTTAAATTTAATTGAAGAGTCAAGGGATTGCTGTTTCTAAATAATTCGTTTTGTCACCAAGACAGCACCTCTTATTTTATTTGTGGGATTGCCCCTCTATCGATGGCAATAGTGTATTTGGAAGTCCAGCTGGTCATCTGCTGTCTTAAAACTGGACCCTATGAGAGACAATATCTAAAGTCAAGTAACCTGTGCAACTGCTTGCTGCCAAGATCAAGTTCTTGACTTCCAATAATATTCCCAGATAGCAAGGATAACTTGTCACAAATTTGTGGCAGTGTTAAATTGTACTTCTGTTAACTTGCTGAACATTTTTACTGGCAAGTTATACATTGCAGAGCACTTGAAGAGCACTTGAAGCTCTAGTTGACACTTTTCCAATTTGTAGCAAATTTGCATGGCAGGTCTCTAGCAAGAGCAAAGTTGCACCAGTGAGTCTACAGCAAGAGCTCTGCAAGTCTACAGCATGAAAATTCAGCCACAGTGACCCCCTGTGGTGGGATGACCATTGCACAACATAACTGAACTAGAACTTGCAGCAGAATTGCAGAATGTTTGCAAAGAAAGTTGATCTGGAGTCATGCAATGTGGACTTGCTGCAATTGTGCAACAAACTTGTGAAGCCTGGCAAGTCTAGCAATAGCAAGTCATTTTCAAACTTGGAGCACAATTGCTTGCTATCTGGGTTGCTGCCTTACATCAAGATGCTGCTCATACACCAATAATAGCACACTATTCCAGTACCTATGATGTTGGAAATTTTTCTGAAGAAGCAAAAAGGCTTTAAGACCAACTGAACCTTCATAGAAAATAAGTATACCTTCTGCAAAAAAATAATAAATGCACATATTTTTGCATAAAGTAAAACGTGTATTTATTCATTTTTGCAAACAAGCCTGCTAAGCTCTACAACCACAATCAGTAGATTGCGGGTGCAATGGCAGCATCCTGTAGACCAGGGAAATGCAATTAACGGACTTCTAGCTGTTGCAAAACTGCAAGTCTCATCATGCCTCTGCCTCTAGGTGTCATGCTTGTGGCTGTCAGAGTCTTGCTATGCCTCATGGGACTTGTAGTTCTGCAACAGCTGGAGGTCCGCTAATTGCATATCCCTGCTGTAGATCCTCCCTCTAACTTTATGTCAATACCAAAGTACAGTTAATTTCAGTTAGAGAGCTGGTTCCACTGAGAACTGGTGCCATGGGGGCAGATGGACTTGTAGTTTATTTATTCACAGATCTCTGTGAACGAATAAAGTTGCTGTGCTGTGACAAATCTGCCAGCTGCTGCAAGGGGATGACCCCCCCCCTCCCCCTCTTCTTGCCACCATGTTACATGTTATACCTTAAATATGGGTCTAATGTGTAACTTGGTCTTAAGGGTAAAGCTAGCCTTTAAAGAATACCTAAAGGCAAACCTTTTTCTTTAGTTTTGGACAAAATGGAGATGGTAAGACCCCCTGTCAGTTTTTCCTGCTGTCTGTGTCCTCATTAGGGAGATTCATCCTCTATGTTTGTCCTGTTTCTCATTAGCACTGAAAGTGAAAATAAAAAATGTCCACTTTTTGGGCTGTCCCCAGAAAAGTAATAGGTGAAATTTTCCAAAGGGGACACTAGTTCTGGTGACCTGGGGGTCTCCAAGGAATTCTTTTAATTTGCAGGGATTTCTCCTCACTTCCTGTTTTGGCTATGGAACAGGAAGTGAAGGTAAATCTCCCCAATGGGGCACATATAGCCAAAAATAAACCAACAGGGGCTATAACCCTTGCTTACTCTAAAAAAAAAGTTTTGCCTATAGTTCTACTTAAAATTAGCAAAATACATTCCTGGTGGATTAAAATAAAAGGTTTGGAAAGTCTTGCAGTTTGTTTACTTATAAAGTAGCCACTTCCCCTGCCAGCATAGTGCAAAGAAGGACTCTTGCTCTTTGTGTAGAATTAGAAATCCAGTATGCTCCAGCTGAGTTAGAGCTAGATTATTGTGTATTGTGCTGATTTAAACTGAATGCTCAGCTGGGCTGTAAAATAGCCAACAAAATAATGAAAGGTGCACTGCTGATTTATGGCAGAATGAGATTAATGTGTATGTAAAGCTAAACTTTTTTGAGGTGAAGTAGGAAAGGGTTTAGATCCTCTGTCTTTATTTTTTGCTGTCTGATTCCCAAGCAATGAGGAGATGCAACAGGAAGTGAGAGGAAATGTCTCCAGTGGGAGGAATAGCCACTTTAGACAACTCAAAAAAAGTCAGCGATTCTGGGAGTCAGGCAGCTAGTAACCAAATAGGCTGATACACCAAACACACTGAAGATGTTCTGTTAGACAGAACATACATAGGGTGGAGATATAGCACTGATGCCATGCCGCTGCTGCTGGATGCTGTGCAGTGGCTCGTTATGTGAGTTTATTTGCTTATCCTTGTACTTTTCATGTAATGAAAGCGTTTTCCTTTGCTAGAGTGTGGTGTTATTTACCTGGTCCAGAGCCTTAAAGGGAAATTATGCTCGGTGGTAAATGGTGACAGTGGCAATTGCAATTGATGGGTGGGTGTTGACAATATGCTCTCTACCAATATGGTCGATGGTCAAGTAAATTACCCGAGGCTCAGACCGAGCCCACATTCTGTATATATAGCGGTGAGTCAGTATGCCACCTGTGCCTCAGACAATGTCATATTGTGACGAAACGCATTGGTAGAGTGACGTGCTGATGTCACCGTGCTATGCTAATTCCGGAAGGAAGGGTTGCTACACAGAGCCGGCTAGCTTTATTTACATGCATGCTTTTATCTACTTTCCTGTAAGTGCAATTCTTTTATCCTAATAAATGTTATAGGGATTTTATGCTATGGCCAGTTTTATTTCCTTTTTTCGCACTATTGATGATTGAGTCCATTCCAAGTGGTGGATCACCTCACTACAGTGCAATTCCCGTGGTGGGATGGATAAAGGCCCTGGCTGTGTTTGAGCCACAAGCGTAACTGACCTTCCGTAATAGAAGGTCAATGTAAGCTGGTAGGCAGGCACTCTGTATGGTGGAGGCATTCACTGAGGATCTTTTTACCCTATCTGGTGTCGGATGGTGTATCTCTGAAGGAATTTGTTTATCACATATGGACTTAAATTTCATATTTAATAATATAGGAATTCAAATAATATTTTTTGGGTTAGCACAAGTTTTTAACTGAATGATACACCAAACCCACTGAAGATGTCCTGTTAGATGGAACATACATGTGGTGGAGAAATAGTGCTGACGTCATGCTGCTGCCGCTGGATGCTGTGCAGTGGCTTGTTATGTGAGTTTATTTGCTTATCCTTGGACTTTTCATGTAATGAATGCTGGCTGGCACTCTTGAATAATTACTACACTATGAGCATATTTTATTGGCTTGTGTGGTGAGCTTTTTCCTTTGATAGAGCGTGGTGTTATTTACCTGGTCCAGAGCCTTAAATGGAAATTTAAGGCCACATCACCCTGAAAGCGCCCGATCTCATCTCATCTCGGAGGCTAAGCAGGGTCGGGCCTGGTTAGTACAAGGATGGGAGACCGCCTGGGAATACCAGGTGCCGTAGTCTAAAAGTCTTTAAATGGAAATTATGCTCGGTGGTAAATGGTGACGGTAGCGATTGCAATGGATGACCAGGTTTCCTAAATGTGATTACCTGAGCATGTTGTGCTTGCAGCAAAATTTGGCGAGTGAGCATTCATTTTAGGGTGTTGTGTGGATATACACATGAAGATTGGATACAGATCTAACACGGTGGTGAAAGACACAATTTTAACACATAAACTATATTGATTTATTTTATTATTTATTTTATTATTACATTCATGTTTGATAGATATTTACTTTGCTTAACCACTTGCTGACCGCCTAACGCAGATATACTGCGTCAGAATGGCACAGGCAGGCAAAATCACGTACCTGGTACGTGATTGCCTTCCCGCGGGCGGGGGGTCCGATCGGACCCCCCCCAGTGCCTGAGGCGGTCGGCTTTGGTCTGGCAGCGATCAGAGATGAGGGGGAGGCCATCCATTCGTGCCCCCCCCTCGCGATCTCTCCCAGCCAATGAGAATCGTCCCCTGCCTCTGTGTAGTATCTCTCCTTGGCTCGGTAGTTTCCGTTCCGGCGCCGAGGAGAGAAGACATCTGAGTGAGTTGCACAACACTACACCTCACAGTAGAACATGCCAGGCATACTTTACACCCCCGATCGCCCCCCAATCACCCCCCAATCACCCCCCAATCACCCCCCCACCCCTGTCACACTGACACCAAGCAGTTTTTTTTTTCTGATTACTGCATGGTGTCAGTTTGTGACAGTTAGTGTGTTAGGGCAGTGAGTGTTAGCCCCCTTTAGGTCTAGGGTACCCCCCTAACCCCCCCTAATAAAGTTTTAACCCCTTGATCACCCCCGTCACCAGTGTCGCTAAGCGATCATTTTTCTGATCGCTGTATTAGTGTCGCTGGTTACGCTAGTTAGGGAGGTAAATATTTAGGTTCGCCGTTAGCGTTTTATAGCGTCAGGGACCCCCATATACTACCTAATAAAGGTTTTAACCCCTTGATTGCCCCCTAGTTAACCCTTTCACCACTGATCACTGTATAACCGTTATGGGTGATGCTGGTTAGTTCGTTTATTTTTTATAGTGTCAGGGCACCTGCCGTTTATTATGGTTGGGACCCAAAACAGCGTATGCTGTATGAGTCAAACAGGCTTAAGAAATTGCCCCCTGGCAATGGAGAGGAAATCCCAATGATACGCTGGAGGAAAGATCCTGGGGTTGCCTCACCGGGGTGCCTTCTCTATGTAGAAGTTAAAGATGTCCTCGAACGTACCCCACATAAGAGAAAGAAGGGGCCATATAGTGTAATTCCGTAAAAAATGTGAATTTTATTAAAAAAGAAACACACTTACATTTAAGAAGTAATCAAGCGCTTGTAAGTAATAAAATGGCGGCAGTGGAGTCCTCCCAAGGAGGACTGGGGATTTAATAGACGTTTCTGTAGAGGAGGAACCACCCGGAAAACCCCCAGCAGAAGTGCTGGCAACCGGACAGAGAGTCCAAGACCTCTGCCCCACACCTGCAGCAATTGTGGAGGCTCAGGGTGAGAAGATGGCAATCACTTCCCAGCAGCAGATACAGGGGGAGAAGGGAGAGGAGGTGTGTGTTGTCCCTCCCCAACAGTTGGCCAGGGTGGAGGAAGTGGGCTTTCCTCTCCAACAAAGATCCGTGTACCTGGGAGACACAACCATCGACATGTCATCTCAGCAGCCAGATGAGGGAATGGAAAAGGAAGCAGCCAGCTCACCTCCCCAATGGCAGCTACACAGTTTGGGAGTGGAGGAAGCCAGCCTCCTGCCCCAACAGTTAGCCGGAGCAGAGGATGCGGAGTCCCCAGCAGAAGTGCTGGCAACAGGGCAGAGTGCTACCAACCTCTGCCCAGCACCGGCAACAACTACAGAGTTCCAGGGAGGCGGGGCAGTCGGCCTCCCTCTCCAACAGTTAGCCGGAACAGATGGTGTGGGGTTTCCAGCAGAAGGGCTGGCAACAGGGCCGAGGACTGCTGGACTCTGCCCTCAACTAACAGAGGAGGGATTTCCTGTGAAGGTGGATGGGACTTCAGTCTCCACCTGTATACCCCAGGGATGCTGGGCAGTGGGCCCAGATCCCCAACAGCATGACAGAGTGAGCCCAGACACCCTGTCCTCTCTCCAGCGGCAGAAAGGATTCCAGGGAGAAAGGCCAGTCCAGGCCTCTCCCCAGCGGCAGATATGTTCTCTGAGAGAGGCAGAGGTTGGCTGGGTGAGTAATGCTTTGTTTGGAACAATTTATTTGGGGTACTGTGTGGGTACAGGCAGTAGAGGACTGGAGCTGTTTACTAACTTCGGAGTCAACCCGTCTGGGGTCTCCTCCTGTGTTAGTCTCCTGCCGAAAGGGGAGAAATGTCACAGACCTAGCCAGAACAGAGGCTGTTGGAGAGGACTGTATGCAAGCCTGTTGCCCACCGATTATGGGCCCTAGCATTTGGGGGAATGGTGCTCTCTGTGAGCTGTATGCCTGGGGACCCTGGGGTTGGTGTTACTTTGGATTCAGCTCCATGTCCCCCCAAAACACACAGACTCTGGAACCCGTTATATGCCATATTAGAATGATAAGACTGAATTATACTGTTGGGACACATCCTGTGAGGAGATGCTAATGTCATCATCTCCACTCACCTGTCTGATGTCAGCTATAATGGGTTTAATGTAAATAAGTTTAGTCTAGGTTCTAAAGGTATTCAACTCATTGTTGTTTGTTCTAATTAACCCTGTGTTGATGTTTATGGTAATGTGTGTTAATTGAATGAGCTGATCACATTGTCCTCTATACAATGTAGGAGACGGGACGACTCCTATTGGAGCTCATGTTAATTAGGTTAATTAGGTTATGTTTGTATTGTTAATTGTAATTAGCTCCAGCTATTGTGTTTATATTCCTGTGTGAAGCTCGGTGACCACAAGTCTCGGCGAAAGGTCATGTCTCAGCCACCTAGGCTGTATAAAGGATGAGATAATTAGCTCATGTTAATTAGGTTAGCTTTGAGTCAGCCTGGTGTATAAATGTGTGTGATATCTCAAATAAAAACAGTTCTGATGTACTCCAAGACTGGTGTTGTCTAGTTCTTGGGGTTCCTATAGCCAGATCCATTGGACTCGTGTTCCAGAACTTAGGAAGCGGTATATGACGGAAGCACTCAAGCGGAGTGTGGGACGTTCCGTGACACCCCCCCCCAAATGACCCCATTTTTGAAAGTAGACACCCCAAGCTATTTGCTGAGAGGTATAGTGAGTATTTTGCAGACCTCACTTTTTGTCACAAAGTTTTGAATATTGAAAAAAGAAAAAAAAAATTTTTTTTCTTGTCTTTCTTCATTTTAAAAACAAATGAGAGCTGCCAAATACTCACCATGCCTCTCAGCAAATAGCTTGGGGTGTCTACTTTCCAAAATGGGGTCATTTGGGGGGGGTTGTGCCACCTGGGATTCCATGGCCTCCGAAACTGTGATAGGCAGTGAAGAGTGAAATCAAAAATTTACACCCTTAGAAATCCTGTAGGCGGTGATTGGTTTTCGGGGCCCCGTACGTGGCTAGACTCCTAAAAAGTCCTACACATGTGGTATCCCCATACTCAGGAGAAGCAGCTAAATGTATTTTGGGGTGCAATTCCACATATGCCCATGGCCTGTGTGAGCAATATATCATTTAATGACAACTTTGTGCAAAAAAAAAAAAAAAAAAATGTGTCACTTTCCCGCAACTTGTGTCAAAATATAAAATATTCCATGGACTCAACATGCTTCAAAGCAAATAGCTTGGGGTGTCTACTTTCCAAAATGGGGTCATTTGGGGGGGTTTTATGCCATCTGGGCATTTTATGGCCTTCAAAACTGTGATAGGTAGTGAGGAGTAAAATCAAAAATTTACGCCCTTAGAAATCCTGAAGGCAGTGATTGGTTTTCGGGGCCCCGTACGCGGCTAGGCTCCCAAAAAGTCCCACACATGTGGTATCCCCGTACTCAAGAGAAGCAGCTGAATATATGTTGGGGTGCAATTCCACATATGCCCATGGCCTGTGTGAGCAATATATCATTTAGTGACAACTTTTTGTAATTTTTTTTTTTTTGTCATTATTCAATCACTTGGGACAAAAAAAATGAATATTCAATGGGCTCAACATGCCTCTCAGCAATTTCCTTGGGGTGTCTACTTTTCAAAATGGGGTCATTTGTGGGGGTTTTGTACTGCCCTGCCATTTTAGCACCTCAAGAAATGACATAGGCAGTCATAAATTAAAGGCTGTGTAAATTCCAGAAAATGTACCCTAGTTTGTAGGCGCTATAACTTTTGCGCAAACCAATAAATATACACTTATTGACATTTTTTTTACCAAAGACATGTGGCCGAATACATTTTGGCCTAAATGTATGACTAAAATTGAGTTTATTGGATTTTTTTTTATAACAAAAAGTAGAAAATATCATTTTTTTTCAAAATTTTCAAAAAGTCTTTTTCCGTGTATAGCGCAAAAAAAAAAAACGGCAGAAGTGATCAAATACCACCAAAAGAAAGCTCTATTAGTGGGAAGAAAAGGACACAAATTTCGTTTGGGTACAGCATTGCATGACCGCGCAATTAGCAGTTAAAGCGACGCAGTGCCAAATTGTAAAAAGTGCTCTGGTCAGGAAGGGGGTAAATCCTTCCGGGGCTGAAGTGGTTAATGCTTCATTGTATTGCACCAATTTTGGCACTGCATATTTGTTTTATCTGTGGTGTGGATGTGATTAGTGAAGCATTTTGTGCTGCAGATATTTCTGATGAGTGAGCATTCACGTGAGGTTGTGGTGTGGACACATGTCGATTGGATATAGATCTGACACAATGGTGCAAGACACAATTTTAGTACATGAATGTTATTGATTTGATCAATACACATACAGTATGTTTGAGATATATTTACTTTATATTGTCTAAATGTATTGTACTTTTTTTGGCGCTTCACATTTGTTTTATCCATCTTGGACAGTTGTAATCAGTATATACCCTTACCTCTTATTCTGGTGACAGTTCTAATGTTGAGATTGCCACTCCCTTTCTTTCTTCATTGCCACGGTCAGCAGGAAAAATAGAGGAGTGAATTTCTCCAACGAGGACCCCGACAGGAAATAAAACATGTTATTAAGGGAAGTGTATATGTAGCACCCTCTACTTAGGTAGGTGCTAGAGATAGTTTTTGTTTAGAGGCGGTACATTTAGGCAGGCCTAGCTGGAAGCTAGGCTTGTTTGTTTTGATCCATGTGGGCTGGGAGTGGCGCAGAGTAGGCTGGTAACTCACAGATAGCATCACTTTTTGATCACCTCCCTCTTGCTTTTAGAGGATTCTAAAAGAGGAGGAGGGGAAGAGAAGTGGAGCTGTCTGGGGTGTCTCAGGGAGCCCTGACCAACCCCCAACTAGGACTGGCAGGGGGCAGGCCTCCTTGATATACCCAGGATCAGTCCAGCTGGGGAGGAGTTGTCGGCTGGAAGAACTGGAGATGGAGAACTAGGTTGTCTGGGCCTTAGAGGGCGCTGGCCATTCTGGGGGGTGACCTTGGGCCTGGGGTTCACGTGCAGGACAGAGCTCTTCTGGAAAGCAAGAAGGATCTGATCAGGAGGCACAGAGAGGAACCAAGAAGGATAACAGGAGCTAGTGTTGCTGGGCAAGTGTCCAGGAGGGAACCACCGGTCGCAGCCAGGAGGGCTGGTGAGTGACAGGCACAGTTGGGAGGACTGGGAAGGCACGCCTGAGAGGACTGGGAGAGAGCAGTCTGGGATGGGTGCAGAGCCAGCAGTAAGGACTGTTATGTTATGGGCAGTGGAGTCGGGCAGCTGCAGCCAGGAGGGCTGGCAGGGCCTGAAGGGGGCTGACTGGGAGCATTAGTCCACCATATTTCAGCTAGCACCAAAGGCTTCCTATATTTTTGCTACATTAACCACTTTAGCACTGGACGATTTTAACCCCTTCCTGACCAGAGCACTTTTTGCAATTTGGCGTTGCTTTAACTGACAATTGCGTGGTTGTACGACAATGTGCCCAAACCAAATTTGCATTCTTTTTTTTCCCACAAATAGAGCTTTCTTTTTGGTGGTATTTGATCACATTGAAATGTTTTTTTTTTAAACTTTCTGCTATAATAAATATCCCAAAAAATATAATAAAAAAAATTCTTCCTCAGTTTAGATATGTATTCTTCTACATATTTTTGGTAAAAAAATCGCAATAAGTGTATATTGATTGGTTTGCGCAAAAGTTATAGCATCTACAAAATAGGGGATAGATTTATGGCATTTTTATTATTAATTATTTTTTATTAGTAATGGCGGTGATCTGCGATTTTTATCAGGACTGCGACATTGCGGCAGACAGATCAGACACTTTTGACACTATTTTGGGACCATTGACACTTATACAGAGATCAGAGCTAAAAAAATAGCCACTGATTACTGTATAAATGTCGCTGGCAGGGAAAGTGTTAAACACTAGGGGGCGATCAAGGGGTTAAGTGTGTTCCCTCAGCATGTTCTAACTGTGGGGGGGATGGGCTACCACTGACATGACCGAGATCGATGTTCACGATGACAGGGAACAAAAGATCTCTGTCATGTTACTAGGCAGAACAAGGAAATGCCTTGTTTACATATACAGTTCCCCGTTCTGCCTCTCCTCGCCGTGATCACGGGCCACCAGCGGACATCGAATCCGTGGGACCCACGAGCACACTCCCGCGGCATGCGCAGTATGTCCTGCTTTTGTGGACTGACGTACAGGTACGTCGGTTAAAGCAGGAGTGCCATTCTGCCGACGTATATCGGTGTGAGCTGGTCGGCAAGTGATTAAAGGGGCCCACGGGCCCTGCCTGCAAATGGTGATTGCTAAGGCCTGAATCAGTGTTGGGCATAAACATGTGCTAGCTGAACCTGGAAGTGAATTGTTGTACAGGGGAGAGAGAGAAACAGTCTGCAAGCAAGTGTTGTGCTGGAGGAGACTGGAGCTGTAAAGTGTAAATAGAAGTTCCTATTGATCATTTTTTGATCCAACCATTGATCTCTGGGCATCCCATAAACCCCTTATCCATCCAAGTTCAAATCCCCTCAATAAATCAACAAAAACAAAGCAAAGGATTGTTCATTGTCTCATGAGTGACTGAGGAGTGAATGAAAGGCTGGGCAGGGTGACAGGTGGTTTATCAGTATAATCGTTTCAACAATAAATGGCAGAGAGTAATGCTTTAGTAAATACTAAATACTACAGGGTTGTTCAAACGGATAAAGCTGAATTCAACTTTTTATTTCAAACTATAAGCACATTCTGCACATCACTGGATAGAGGAAGATTCAAAATCTTATCAGTAGTGGCTGGTGAAGTTTTAAGATGGTGGGGTGCCAGACCCCGTCCTTTCTTTTTGACCCCTCCCACTTCTCATAAGACCCCTAATATGGGATATACTGAGATACCCTCTATTATGGGATATACTGAGAGACCCCTTTATTATAATAGGGGGTCTCTCAGAATAACCCATAATAGGGAGGCTCTTACTCCCAGTATATCCCATATTAGGGGTCTCTCAGTACTAGTATATCCCATAATAGGGGGGAGGGGCCCTAATATAGGATATACTGTAAGAGACACCCTAAGGGATATACTGAGAGATCCCCCTATTATGGGATATACTGACTGGGAGTGAGAGAGAGACCACCCCCCATATGGGCTATATATTGAGGGACCCCTAATATGGAATATACTGAGAGAACTCCTGTAATAAAATAGGATGTCTCTCAGCATAATGATAATAGGAGGTCTCAGTAAATATCCCATATGGGGGGGTCTCTCTCAATCTCAGTCAGTATATACTTTCAGTATCAGTTTTGGCTGCATTCCATGCTTCTCCAGTCTCCACATTGCTGAATATGTATGCAGCTGCTGCTGGAGTAAGATGTGAGTATACAACGAGGAGAGGAAAGAATGGTGCTTGTCACTCAGTAGGCTGCATGCCCCCCATGCTTGCTCCCTGTCTGCTTGCTGTGACCTCACCTGTCTCCCCCTACTGCTCCAAAATCATCTTCCTGGCTGGCCTACTGTTCACTGGACAGTGGGATTTCTCTCCCTCCCAATCTGCCACACTGTTGGCTCCTGCACTTACCGTTCCAGACAGTAGAAGGACGAACCAAGCAGGAGCAGCAGTGGTAGACTCCTGACTCACTAGTCTGAATCTTCTCGCTGTGCAGGACTACAGGTGGAAGCCATAGCCTTTTTTCGGATTGATCTTCCTTCAGGATGTGGCAGAGCAGGGGCTCGGGGAGCTCCTGGGACATGGTGGGTCATAGGTGATGGGCGGCGGGCAGTCAGTGGAGGACAGCGGGTATAGCAGGGGGCGGAGGAACAATGCGGGGACACCTCTTTTCCTCTGTTCTGGCTCAGCAGTGCAGTGCAAGAGCAGCAGTGGAAAATCTCCACCCCCTGGTGCAGAGAGCAAAAAGGGAGCTCAATAGGCAGGCCAGGTTGGTATTTCTGCCTGTCCTAATTAGCTCCATATAACACAATAGGAAACTGGCAGGCAGCCAGTAAGCATGCAGAAACTGTTTACTCAGTGTCTCTCAATACAGTTTTAAATCATTTTTCGGATGGACTTCCTGTTGCTAGGCAGATTAGAAAAAAAAGTATGATCATGATTAGAATTTTGTTTCTCTAATCTACCTAGCAACAGCAGCAGAGAGAGAGAGAGATAATAATCGGGGAAGGGAATTGCAAGTGTAGGACTAGCATTTAGAGGCACAGAACACAACATAAAAAATAATTATATAGTTTATTTTTATTTATTTATTTTTTTCCTGCAACAAAAATTGGAGCCCCTATAGACGAGCCTCCACTGAGTTTTATGGTCCTTGAGGTTTTATGCACTCAACATGAGCACCATGTGTTGCGAATCAACCGGTCACAAGTTATTGAATTCAAAGCTTCAACAATTTGATGCCTCAGATCTTGAAGAGTAGCAGGAATAGGTGAGACAAACACTCTTTCTTTTAAGTACCCCCACAGAAAAAAAATTGCAGCGGGTAAGGTCTGGTGACCTGGAAGGCCAAAGACGATGAACAAGATCTTGTTGTTCACCTCTTCCAATCCATCATCCTAGAATGGTGTCTTTCAGATAACGCCGGACCTCCAAGTGAAAGTGAGGCGGAGAATCATCTTCCATAAAAATGAAGTCATTTGAATTTTCTTGGGGAGTTGGGAAAACAACCAATTTTTTAGCATGTCCAGATATTAAAATCCTGTCACAGTTTGCTCGGCAAAAAAGAAAGGTCCATAAACTTTTCTTCCAGAAAGGGCACAAAACACATTCAGCTTTGGCAAGTCTCTTTCATGTTCGACGCACCTGGGATATGCTCAACATTTTCATCTGACGTGCGAGGATGACCAGTGCTTTTTTCCGTTTGCATGTGCAACCATCTTCAACAAATTTTTTATGCCACTTGTAAATTTGCTTATGATGGGGCGGCTGTTTGTTGAACTGATGGTGGAATTCATGGTACATTTGAACAATGGATTCACACTTTTCAAACTGCAGCACACAAAATGACTTCTTCCGTGGCTGCGCCATTTTTCTATAAACAAGAAACAGTGCCGCTGTGTGGCATTGAATGGAACTTCTAGGCGGGCATTTAACTTTGAACCTTCCTGTATCCAATGATGTGTGGAATGTGCTTCTATCCTATACAGTTTATTTCAAACAAAAAGTTGAAATCTGCTCCATATTTTTAAAAAACCCTGTATTGGCAAGGAATAATTGAAAATAAAATGGCTTATATAGCTATCTGCCTAAAGTTAAGTTTAGGGGCTGTATAGGTATGGTGTGGGAACTGCATGAGTTGCGTTAACCTGTCTGTTTTATCCTAAAGTTTTCTCTCAGATCATGGTTATTTTATATGAGCAATCAATAAAGCTGTAATGTTTTATTAACTTTAGGTGGATGACTATATAAGCCTTTTTTGAATTATTCCCTACAAAAAAGCACATTTTAAGTAAAAAGTTTAAAAAAAAAATGTTTTCTGTGCCTTCTGGCCTAGCTGATAACTGCTCCTCTGATTCTTATTGGTTTAACAGGGATACCAAACAAGCAAAAATCTCTCCAACTGGGTCATCGACAGAAATGAACACCCAATGGGAATTTTAACGCTATCCAAAACAAACGAAAATAATATTTGCATTTAAAATAGACCTCCAGGAGAAAAAAAATTATTTCTAATTGGTCCAGAGAACTTATGTGTTATATTTGCCAACGTCTGGATGGCACCTGGGGAGACTAAAAATGTTAGTTTTATTCCTGACAATACAAGTGTAAGATACACAAACTAACAGGTCCAGTTAGTGTATAGTGAAGAAGGCAGTTACTCGCTCTCCCCCCTTCCTCTCTCCTCATTTGTTCACAAAAAGCCTTGTGTATTTTTTTTTTATGAATACAAGGCATTCTGTTATTGGATAAGTGGAGGGGGGGGGGGGGGCAGGTAAATCAAGGGGTTTCCTCTCATCCAATCAAAGAACATTTTGTGTTCTGTTGCACACAACAATACCCCACTCGGAAGTTCGCCCCCCCTCATCCTTCTTCCGCCACCGGGCCATTTAGAAAGCGCAGCGCGCTTTGCACATGCACAGTAGGGAACCAGCTGTGAAGCCACAAGGCTTCACTGCCGGGTTCCTTTACTACGAATGGCGGCGGCATCGGCTGGGGGGCTGACATCGGATTCCAAGACAGGTGAGTATCCTAATGTTAAAAGTCAGCAGCTACAGTATGAGTAGCTGCTGATTTTTTATTTTTTGCTGGGGGGGGGCGGACCTCCACTTTAACTCCTCTCCTGCCATATTGTCCACAATCACATACTCCACACTGCTGTCTGGTAATTTGGTATTTGCTTCACACGCCTCTTCTGCACAAATACCCCATCATCATACCCTCAACACCCTTCTGTTACAGTTACTGACTGCCGTCATTCCCTCTCCACTGTTCTTCTTCACATAATGCCTGCTGCCATTAGCACCACATTCCTCTCTCTCACCTACTGCTTGCCATCATACCCTGTGTACTGCTTTCCTACACATGCCTAATTCAAATCTTTAATTTTCCCAGACATACTGTCTAGCGTCCACACTCATTTCTTGCACATACCTGTCACTACTACTTTACTATGAATATGGCCTCCGCCTCCCCCATCATGCACTTAGCACTCCTTTCCTGCGCATACTGCCATACTGCCTGCTCCACACTCTTCTCCTGCACATACTACCCCATGTCATAGAAATGTAGAGCAGTGATGGCAGAAAAAAGACCAAGTGGGCCATCGAGTTTGCCCCATTTTTGTTTTTAATTTATATTTATATGTTTTGGGTTTTTTTGTTAATCTTTTTGTCGGAATATAGATCTATGTTTCTCCCAAGCATGTTTGATTCCACTTATTGTTGGCTGACTCCTTACATCTACTGGAAGTCTATTTCAAGCATCAGCTACTCTTTCAGTAAAATAACACTTTCTAAGATTAGTGATAGACTTTTCTTCTGCTAGTTTCAGGTCATGTCCCTGGGGCAAATTTACTAACACTGGTACACACAGAATCTGGTGCAGCTGTGCATAGTAACCAATCAGCTTCTAACTTCAGTTTGTTCAATTAATGTGCATTCACACGCTTTGATTTTTGAATGTCAATTGTGTTACGACGACCGATCGCCTGCAAATCTTACCTTTAGTACGGTGCTTTCGACAGCCGATTTCACTTTTTCGTCAGACAAAATCTGGATGTGCAGACTATAAAATTTTTGTCGGATGTGAACTCGACGTCTGATTTTCCTTTCATTAGTATGGTTTTCGTACGAAAAAAATCGTAAGAGCAAGACTACGCATGCTCAGAAACGAAAGAATAAATACAAAACTATTCAGCGCGTTACGTCACTTCTGACGTTGTATCCTGTCAAACGAAAATTCTTGTATTGTTAGTAACCTCTTCGCTTTCAACATAAAACTAGCATGCCACAAAAATCAGACAATCTGTCGTTCGAAAATCAAAGTGCGTGTACGAAGCTTAAAGCTTTGACAATAAAACCTAGAAGATGAAGCCTAGAACCAGATTCTGTGTGCACCAGTTTTAGTAACTCTCATCCCCCCCGTGTTCTTGATCTTGGCTTCGTACTAAAAACAATACCCTACTGAACCTTATTCATACCCTTAATGTATGTAATGGTTTCAGTCATGTCTCCCCTTTCCTTTCTTTCCACCAATTTTTTGTGCATATTAACCACTTCAGCCCCGGACCATTTGGCTACCCAAAGACCAGAGAGTTTTTTGTGATTCGGCACTGCGTCGATTTAGCTGACAATTGCGCAGTCGCGTGACGTGGCTCCCAAACAAAATTGTCATCCATTTTTCCCTACAAATAGAGCTTTCTTTTGGTGGTATTTGATCACCTCTGCGGTTTTTATTTTTTGCGCTATAAACAAAAAAAGAGCAACAATTTTGAAAAAAGAAAAACGCAATATTTTTTACTTTTTGCTATAATAAATATCCCTAAAAAATATATAAAAAAAACATTTTTTTTCCCTCAGTTTAGGCCAATACGTATTCTTCTACATATTTTTGGTAAAGAAAATTGCAATAAGCGTTTATTGATTGGTTTGCGCAAAAGTTATAGTGTCTACAAAATAGGGGATAGTTTTATGGCATTTTTATTAATCATTTTTTTTTTTTAGTAATGGCGGCGATCTGTGATTTTTATCGTGACTGTGACATTATGGCACACAGATCGGACACTTTTGGCGCTAATTTGGGACCATTCACATTTATACATCGATCAGTAAATGTGACTGGCAGTGAAGGAGTTAACCACTAGGGGGCGCTGCAGGGGTTAAGTGTGTCCTAGGGAGTGATTCTAACTGTGGGGAGGCTGGGCTACGTGTGAAACGACACTGATCACCGCTCCCGATCACAGGGAGCTGTTATCAGTGACCTGTCACTTGGAAGAATAGGGAAATGCTTGTTTACATCAGCATTTCCCCGTTTTTCCTCTCTGTGAGACGATCGCGGGTATCCCCGCAGACATCGAGTTTGCAGGACCCATGATCACACTCACGGAGCTCGCGTTGGGCGCTCCCACAATGCTGCGTCTTAATGGGCAACATAAAGGTACGTTAATATGCCTGTATGTGCCCTTCTGCCAACGTATATCGGCATGAGCGGTTGGTAAGGGGTTAGAGAATATGTAAACCCAACATTTCATATTCCTGATATGTGGCTGCTGTACCATGTTTTTGTATGAAAAAGCATACGGTTCTATTTGTATTGCTTCCTTTGTGTGAAATCCCGGTGTTCCTGCCAGTCTCTCTGCTTTCCTATTAAAAACTGACTACACTAGGCATGAGAGCAAAGCACAGTCAGTTCTCTAGCTATGGTGGGAACTCAGCCTGCTCTCCTTCAATGACCAGACTTGTCCTGACATGCCCCCCCTGCACAGCCTATCACTGGGAAGACCGGTGTACTGCTGTTTCTCCTCCCTCACCTCTCTGTGCTGCTGGGAACA
Organism: Aquarana catesbeiana; assembly: GCF_042186555.1. Taxonomy (NCBI): domain Eukaryota; kingdom Metazoa; phylum Chordata; class Amphibia; order Anura; family Ranidae; genus Aquarana; species Aquarana catesbeiana. The sequence continues at coordinate 279,401,329 of NC_133330.1, forward strand.
GAAGCTATGTGATCACTCTTAAAACACGAAAAAAAAGTATGTATAATGTTTTTTTTTCATATCTACGCACAAATGTTTTGCCTTTCATTTCTATTTTAAACTGAATTGGTTGTTTGCAGGGTGAGGGTTTACGTACACCTTGAGTTCCCAAAGTCTCTCCTGATATGTCTAAAGCTGGATACACTCTATACAATTATCTTTAGATTTGTTCCTTTAGTTTTACCAAAACCATATAATATGCGGTCAGACCTAAACACTTTCAATTTGTATGCAGGCCTAAGGAAAATCGAACAACAAAAGTTGTAAAGTATGTCTCCAACATTATCCCTTTGACTTTTCACCCTTTTTTTTCCCGTCTCTGAACTCGTTCTACCTTATCAATGTAATATGCACCCTTCCCTATGTATTCCTTTCCTGCACGTCCTTGTCAATGTCATACCCTCTGTGCTCCTGTCCTGCACATACTACTCCATGTCATAGTATCCACACTCCTCTCTTGCACATCTTACCCACAAACACAATTTTTCTATATTATTCAGAAATTACCCCAACCTGCCCATTTTGGAATGGGCACAATTTTGTTAATATATATCAAAATGGACACTTATAGGGGTTGATTTACTAAAACAGGAAAGTGAAAAATCAGGTGCAGCTCCGCACAGCTTTCAAAGTCAAAGTTTTATTGAACAAGCTGAATTTAGAAGCTTCACACTGATCCACTGCGCTTTGGCTGCAACGCAGTGTACCTACAGTTTTCATGCGGGTTAGCTGTACTTTACAATAGGCTTCTATCACGTTCTGCGGTTTTGGGGCACTTTCTGAAAGTGCATCAAAAGTTCTGCACCAGGGGATGTGCTTTCAGAAAGAACACCAAAACCGCAGGACATAATAGAAGCCTATGGGGAGATGCAGCTAACTCGCATGAAAACTGCAGTACACTGTTTTGCACCCGAGCTGTGGCCAAAGTGCAGCAGAGGCAGTGTGAAAGCGCCCTAAAGGAATTTTCATGGTGGAATCACCAAGCACTATTTTAGTGAAAACTGCAGATTTAGAAATACTGAAAATGACATGATATGAGATTAAAGCGTTAGTTACCCTAACACTTCATATTCCTGATTCCTGATGTATCTGCTGTACCATGTACTTGTTTGAGAAAATATCCTGTTCTTTTTGCATTGCTTCCTTTATTTAAAATCCCTGGTCTTCCTGTCAGTCCCTCTGCTTTCCTAAGAAAAAACTGACCACACTAAGCTGGAGAGCACACTGTAGTTAGTTCTCTATCTATACTGGGAACTCAGCCTGCTCTCCTCCAATGATCAGACTTGTCCTGACATGCTCCATGCTGCACAGTCATTCACTGGGACGTTCAGTGTCTGGCTGCTTTGCCCCCCCCCCCCCCCCCCCCCAGCTCTTATGCAGCTGAGAACAGAGGGAATGTGATCACTTATAAAAAAAAAAAAAAGGTATTTTAAATTTATTTTTTTATCTATACAAAATGTTTTGCCTTTCATTTCTATTTTAAACTGAATGGGTTGTTCTATAAGGTGATCGTTTACAAACACATTAACATATTAAATCTTTTATAGGTGATTTTAGGTGATTGGGCTTCCATCCACTTTAAAGGTACCAAGAAAAATAGATGTGTGGCACTCACTGTTAGTAACTCTGGAGGGAGCTCACACTAGTGCATTTTGAAGAGATTGCTCTTAGGGATTCCACGCTTCTGACCTCCGGAGCACTCATGGCATGTCACTCTTCTTTATTTAATCATAAATTCCAAGGGCTAAAAACAATTAAAACATATCCATCCAATGAATGTTTCTCATGTAAAACACATGTCTTCTCAAGGCAGTTGGACCCATGATTAATTCTATGATTAAATAAAGAAGAGTGACATGCCCTGAGTGCCATGGACTTTGTTTTTTTTTTTACATTGATGTTCTTTAGAGGTACAGGGGTGGTGTTGTACTGTCTAAGCCAGCTTTTCTCAACATTTTTAACATGGAGAAACCAAAATCAATTTCTGGTCTCAGGAAATCCTGCTAATAATTACTATATCTACAGCTCATGGTACATTAGCGTAATGGTCATTGGGAAGTACAGTATGTGTGGGTGGTGTCTGCTGTGCCCATGCACGTGAGGTTAGCACTTCGCCTGAAGGCGTACTCACCAATGCCCAGGACAAGGCAGAGGCTGTGGTCATGTGAAGAATCAAATATTAAGGCAATGCTGGACTCAGAGTTGAGCTACTTGTTTGCAGCAGTAATGTACAGAGTTCCTCCATAAGATGTTTCATCCCAAGTAACTACACACTTGTACTGATGTATGCTTACATTAGGAGGGACGTGCAGAGCCTTCACCCACTCCACCAGTCCAGCATACCTCTGTTACCTCACTCCCAGTAACAGAAAGGAGTCCCGCCAATGCATGCTCATGAACTCATTCCTTCCCGTACTTGGTGATCAGGTCTTATATCTCCGTAAAGTTAGTCTGCTCCCGGTGACCAGAGGAGACGGGTTGTTAGGGAGAGAGACAGAGCACTGCCCCCCTTGCTACCAAAGGACCTGTCACCTAACCAGGTACCACGCTAAATGACTGGTTTCTGTAGCTGTTCTTTTCAGTTACCGATGACAACTACCTCCTCTTCCGTGCCCTGCAAGTTAATCTTTTGTATTTGTGTTACACATACAGCATAGTGCTTATTACAGACCCAGGTTATTTGGGAATATATGGTAAGACCCAACATGCACCCCTTTAGAACAAATTCAGGCTAGGCTAGTGGCTGCCCCAGTGTACCTGTGCAATTTAAGTCCTTTTGGGTGTAGTCCATAGTCGGGGGATCTCAAGTGGAGGTGTCCATTGTTGCGGGGATTCTGATGAGTCCATGCTCCGAAGGAGGACCACATGTCCCAGCAAGTTTCTGCAAAGTTCCCATGGGATCGCAGGCGCCAGACAAATATCCAAGCAAACATGCCCAGAATAAAAACAACCAACACCCGTTTAATGGATTAAAATTGGCCACAGCCTGGTTTATTCGTTTAAACAAAATATTTAATTAAAACATTAGTTTTTTTCAGATCAAATAATATTTTCACCAAAATTACTCAAAAATAAACAATACTCAGCCCAGCCACTCAGACTTGAGCTGACTCAGCATTCATCTTTACCATTTCCTTACATCTCCTCTTTGATGCATTTAAACCAAAGGGAGTCACCACATAAACCGGCCATGACAGGGGGGTTGGCAGGGAAGCTCCTTGCGTCGTCTCTTCTACGGCAACTGGCAAAAAATCCTGTGAAGTAGCTTTTTAAAGTTCTGAAAGGTCACATGTCCTTAACTGGCCAATACCCACCTGACCTATACACCTTCCAGAACCTTCTTAATCACATGACCCTGACTGACCAATTAAATTGGGCCCTATTCAAAAATCATATTTACTGACTAGAATGCCGACACCATGATCCCATGAGAAAGGCTACTCCCCCTTTTTTCTCCCCATTATTTTGCCGTTTAGCTCCCACTCTTGGGACCTGGACCTCTTGCTTTTTATATCTCACAGGAAGGGGGGCTGAAACCCAAAAAGTCTGCAAACATATTCAGGGAAGGCAGCAAGAAATCTTAACATCTTTTTCCTGACCTGGGCAGCCAAGTAACTAACTGAACATAGTAGGCAAACCTGCCTGCACATGCCTCTTACATTTGTGGTCATAGGGAAGAATACCTTCCCCAGAAATTGCTCGCTGCTCAAGGAACTCCTAACAAACTCTAATGCTGCGTACACACGAGCGGACTTTACGGCAGACTTTGTCCGGCGGACTTTTCAACGGACTTTATGACGGACTTTCCGAATGAACGGACTTGCCTACACACGATCCACCAAAGTCCGTCGAATTTGTACGTGATGACGTACGACCGGACTAAAACAAGGAAGTTTATAGCCAGTAGCCAATAGCTGCCCTAGCGTGGCTTTTTGTCCGTCGAACTAGCATACAGACGAGCAGACTTTTCGACCGGACTCGAGTTCGACGGATAGATTTAAAACATGTTTCAAATCTAAGTCCATCCAACTTTTGCAAAAAACAAAGTCCGCTGGAGCCCACACACGATCCAATTGTCCGAGGAAATCCCGTCCGCCGGGCAAAGTCTGCCGTAAAGTTCGCTCGTGTGTACGTGGCATAAGGCTACTTTCACACTGAGGTGCTTTACAGGCACTACAGTGCTAAAAATAGCACCTGCATAGTGTCTGTAAAGAGCCTCTCCTGTGTAAAAGCCCAAGTGCTTTCACACTGGAGCGGTGCACTTGCAGGACGGTAAAAAAAGTCCTGCAAGCCGCATCTTTGCAGCGCAATAGGAACGGTGTATTCACCGCTCCTAAAGCGCCCCTTCCCATTGAAAACAATGGGGCAGAGCCACAAACCCGATGGCAAATTGCCACTGCAGCGGCGCTTTGCAGTCAGTTTTAACCCTTTTTCGGCTGCTAGTGGGGGTTAAAACCGCCCCGCTAGTGGACGAATAGCGCGGCTAGAACAACCGTAAAGCGGTGCTAAATATAGCGCCGCTTTACCGCCGATGCCCACAATGCCCCAGTCTGAAAGTAGCCTTAAGCAACCCCTGTGGTGGGACCCTGGTTGAGAAAGACTGGACTTTTTTCACATGATAAATTGTTGCTCTAGAATATTGTATAAGTCGCATGCTCCAGCAAATTCACAATTGAATACTAATTCATCTTTCTATAACTATATTCAGAGCACTTATAATAGGGCTGCTTGTTTTTTATAGCGGGTCCCTCTGTTAATAACTCTTAATAAATGAACTAACATACCGCATGCACTCTCATAGATTCACAAAATCACAATACTTATTAGAATACATGAAGACAAACAGAGCACAAAATTTCCTGCAGTAGATATATTAAAAGACCATGCTTATCTAATGCTAACAGAAAAGTGATAGTCTTACATTTCAGTTACATGCATTATAAATAGCTTCCTTACAAAATCATGTTCAATAAGCATTATCTGACTATTACAGAGAAACCTGATGGCTTCGTAACATATTGCTGAGCAGGATACTGTACTCTAGTTTGCACTGAAATTGTTAACTTTACTTGACATTAGCCTAGCAGGGATATCAAATATTGACAGAATTGGCAGAACTCTTCGGAATTCTGCAGAGAATAAGCTGAGTGTGTAATTCCTTCTTCAAATAGAGACAGCAGCTGAGAACAGGCAAAGTGCAGGAGGCAGAAACTTGGAAATAACATTCACAATGGACTGAAAATAACATGAACTAGCCATGAATTATTTCCAATTTAATTCTAATTTTTGCAGAATGTATAAATAAGTACCTTGCAGGGTATTCCTATGAGATATAGCAATGTCTTAAAGTGTATGTCTAGCCAAAAATGTTTTTTTTCCTTCAGTTTAGGAAAGAGTAGGCCAGATTTTTTTTTTCTATCACGTTGAAAAGATTTCCTTTTATCTTCTGTTCCAGAGACACAAACAAAATGTCCAAAGTAAGGAAAAAACAACTTTTGGTCAGTTGTCATGAAACATTTGTTCCTGCTTCCTTATTTTGAAGGCACCTGTAGAATGTAACATTTCCCATAATTTTTTAAATCCTGGTGGCAAAGGACACCAGGACAAATTGTGGGGATGAATCTACACAGCATGGACATAATAACATTCTGAATGGTATTCTAATGCACCGTACACACGGTCGGACATTGATCGGACATTCCGACAACAAAATCCTAGGATTTTTTCCGACGGATGTTGGCTCAAACTTGTCTTGCATACACATGGTCACACAAAGTTGTCGGAAAATCCGATCATTCTGAACGCAGTGACGTAAAACACGTACGTCGGGACTATAAACGGGGCAGTAGCCAATAGCTTTCATCTCTTAATTTACTCTGAGCATGCGTGGCACTTTGTGCGTCGGATTTGTGTACACACGATTGGAAATTCCGACAACGGATTTTGTTGTTGGAAAATTTTATAGCCTGCTCTCAAACTTTTTGTGTCGGAAAATTCGATGGAAAATGTGTGATGGAGCCCACACGGTCGGAATTTCCGACAAAAAGGTCCTATCACACATTTTCCGTCGGAAAATCCGACCGTGTGTACGGGGCATAACTCTCTATTCAAAGTAAAAAGGAACATTTTTGTTAGATATATTCTTTAACAACTTGCTTACTGGGTACTTTTACCCCCTTCCTCCCCAGCCCAAATTTTCAGCTTTCAGCGCTGTTGCACTTTGAATGACAATTGCGCGGTCATGCAACGCTGTACCCAAACAACATTTTTAGGTTTTTTTTTAGACAGATAGAGCTTTCTTTTGGTTGTATTTAATCACCACTGAGTCTTTATTTTTTGCTAAAAAAAATGAAAAAATACAAAAAATTTTGAAAAAGATAAAGTTTTTCTTAGTTTTTGTTATACAATTTTGTAAATAAGTAATTTTTCTCCTTCACTTATGTGCACTGAGAAGGCTGCACTTATGGGCACTGATAGGCAGCATAGATAAGCAGCACTGATGGGCACTGATTGGCAGCACTGATGGGCACTGATTGGCGGCACTAATGGGCACTGGTGGGTGGCACTGATGGGCAGCACTGATGAGCAGGCACCAATGGGCAATGAAAGGCATCACTGACTGGCATCACTGCTGGGTACTGATTGGCATCACTGCTGGGCAATGTTTGGGCTGCAGTGATAATTATCTGTGCTGATCTCCCTTCGTGACGAAATGCCGCTGATCGGCTCTCCTCTCCTTACACACTCTCAGTGTGAGGAGAGGAATGCTGATAGCCGACATTTCCTTGTTTACATGTGATCAGCTGTGATTGGACACAACTAATCACATGGGTAGACAGCCTCATTATTTACTCTTTACCAAGATCGGTGATGCGCTGTGTCCCAAGGACAGAGCGCACCACCGGTCGTGGGGAAGGTGGGACGACATCATATGACATCATCTCAGAACAAGAGAGCTGCCTCCCGCCCGTCATTGGTCAATACAGCAGGCGGGAGGTGGTTAATCACCACTGGCTTTTTTATGTTTTGCTAAACAAACTAAAAAGACTGAACATTTTGAAAAGAAAAACGTTTTTCTTAGTTTCTGTTATAAAATTTTGCAAATAAGTAATTTTTCTTCTTCACTGATGTACACTAATGCGGCTGCCACAGGAGGCACGCAGAGGTAGGAGTTCTGGGAGTATGTCTATTTACACCCTCCCAGAACTGGATGACCAAGCTGTAGCCTTCATTGGGCTGTAGTACTGTCACCAAGTGATTAAACAAAACTGTAGTTTGCAAGCAAATATATTCAGATGAAGATTTAGGATAACACAGAACCCCATTCCAACTACCCTAAGATCCTCCCTTAAAGTAAAATGTCCAACCAAACATTTACATTTTTTATTTTGGATGGAGTGGGGAAAGGTTAGGCTCCTGTTGGATTGTTACATTTTTTTCAGGGTTCCTTTGGAGAGATTTTCCTGCCTTAACTGTCTTGGTAAGAACAGATTAACTAGACAGGAAATGTGGTAAATGCTTCAACAGCAACACAGGTTAAAGCCTGCTGCCAGCTGACATCACTCAACCACTCCAGATTCTGGAGGGCTCCCACCCTTACCATCAGGATTGGACCACTGGATTGATCCAGATGCCTGACTGGCAACTGACTCTCAGTACGCCGATGAGAGTCTGAGCCAACTGCTCTCATCCCCTTTACAGCCCGGAGCTCTAATAAGTGCTGGAGGGGCAGGGCAGAGAGCTGGCGACTGACAATCCATGCTCTGTGCTCATTGAAGACCGAGAACTCAGTGATCAGTGGTGTTTGATAGCTCAGTATGTGGGGTAGCGGTGACAGGGAACATCCACCTTGGTGAGTATGTATGTTTTTTTGTTTTTTAAAACCCTGCACTTCTCTTTTAAATCTAGAAGATTTCTGTGACCTATATATACTATTTACAAATTATTAAAATGGACAACCCTTTGGATGATCAGATCTGGGATCCTTGGTTCTTCACCCAGATCCCTTTTAATCATATTTTAAAATGCTTTTAGACTGCCAGGCTGCTGTCTGAAATCATGAGGGAGATTTAAGCGCTGTGCAAACTGTTTGTAGTGGTACCCCCGTGGGGCTGCTGAGTGCAGTGGTTCCACCTGTCACCCTGCCCCAACCTGGCATTTACTTCCAGTCACTCTCCAGACAATGAACAGACCATCAGCTTTGCTTTTGTTATTTTATTGAGGGAATAAACTTGGATGGGGTAAAGGGATTATGGGATGCCCAGAAAGAAATAGTATTAAACGATTCAATCATTGATTGGAACCTCTTTTCACATTCTCTAAAGCTTCAGACTTCTCCAGCACAATGCTTATTTGTAGACTGTTACTTTCTTCCTGTGCAATAGCAATACTTGGTTCCTGGCACAGCCAGCACATGGTTAGGCCCTCTCAATTAAGCCCAACTTCGGGGATTTACCATTTGCTGGCAGGGACCGCGGGCCCCATTGGTGTAGCAACTAATGATGCTAGCTGTATTTGAGGTGGATTACTGATCCCAGTCAGTACTATGCAGACTCTGACAGTGGCTGCAGCCGCCCGACTTCAATGCCAGCAACATCACAGTCTCTCCCGCTGGCTCTACATCCATGCCTCTCCCAGCTCTCTTGACTGTGCCTGCCACTCACCAACACCTGGTGGATCCCTCCTGAAGACTTGCCCAGCAGTGTTCCCCGCTGTCCTCTCCTGCTCCTGTTCTGGACATCCCTTGGGTTGTCTGGGGTTCCTTCACAGCCCCGCGCCCCTGGCCCAAGGTCGCCCCCCGACAGGGGGTCTCCCTCCAAGCCCCTGACAGCCTAACACTTCATCTTTCAGTTCTTCCACCCGAACAACTCCTGCCCAGCTGGGCTGACCCAAGGTATTTAAGAAGGCCTGCCCCCTGCCAATCCTAGTTGGGGATTGGTCAGGGCTCCTTACCACACCCCAGACAACTCCACCTCTCTTCCCCTCTGCCTCTCGAATCTTCTAGAGGCCAGAGGGAGGTAACCAAAAGGTGATGCTATCTGTGAGTCACCAGCCTACACTAAACCACTCCCCAGCCCCCAAAACAAACAGGCTTAGTTTTCAGCTAGGCCTGCCTAAATTTACCTGCACTGACCAAAAAACTAACTCTAGCACCTACCTAGAGTAGGCGCTATATGTTGGTGCTATATAAATTCTGTATAATAATAATGTATTATAATAATTTACTAAAACTAGTGCACTCAGAATCTGGTACAGCTGTGCATGGTAGCCAATCAGCTTCTAACTTCAGCTTGTTCAATTAAACCTTGGCAATAAAACCCGGAAGCTGATTGGTTTCCATGCACAGTTGCACCAGATTTTGCATGCTTCAGTTTTAGTAAATAACCCCCACTGTGCTTCAAACCAATCCTGAAGTTTCTTTTAATATAGACTATGATCTAAAGGAGATTATTGAAATGAAGGAAAGGTGGGCACATAATGACGGGGAGGGGGAGCATTAAAGTAAATTCATGAAAAAAATTAGAAGTTAGAAGCTGATTGGTTCCCATGCACAGCTGCACCAGGTTTTCCACTCTCCAGTTTTAGTAAATCTATCCCAGTGGGCTTTGGAGCCTTTACCAATCTAAGCACACCTGTCTAAGTATAGCAGTGGAGATTAACTCTGTTGGATTTTGCTAGTGCACAATTTATGGAAATAAAGAAAAAAGTGTTAAAACTAAAATGAATGCCATGACACTAAACAATGAACACAGAATATTTTAATATAATATTGTGGAGGCTTTAATGTCAACCCCTGGATTACCAGAGACAGTAATTCACACTAGCCAGGCCCCATTGAATAGTTTTATTTCACTGTCTATTAACGCATTGATTTTTCCTATAGCATAATCATATTGATCTGATTTTTAAGCATGTTTATCAATAATCATGGAATTTTTCACTTCGTTGCAATGTGAATTCTTGCTGCCATGGATATAAATTAAATCAGATTATAGAATAAGAGGGCTTTGAATATCTATCTCAAAGTTAAAAAACAGATAAAGATTTTTCGAAAGGCCTTGAGAAAATGTTTCAAATTCTGTGTGGTTGATGGGCTGAAAAATAGAAATTAAACACAACTGGGCATGTCCACCAAATACATTTCTATCGGACATTGAGCCATGCAAACCACTGAATCATAAAGATCATGTTCCCCCATCCATAGATTGGTTCATTGGGAACATAATTTAGAAACAGTTCTTTCTTGCAACAGTGTATAGATGCACTTAGATTGATTTAAATATGGATATCTAAAAAAGGTCCCATATTCTTCCTTATCATTAGCAGGAAATGGAGCACCTAACTGATTCCAGAATATCCTCTGTGGGTAACGTTAATAATTATAACAAAATAAAGTTAAAAAATTAGTCTATTAAATTCTAAGAAGTTTGAAGTGGTTGTAAAGGCTGAAGGTTTTTGACCGTCATGCATTCTAATACTTACCTAAGCCTGGTCCCGATCCAGCAAAGTGCACGAGCCCCGAGGCTCTCCTGGGTCTCTCTCTCCTGATTGGTTGAGATGCAGCCAGTGAGGCGGGAGTGTCAGAAACCATGAATCAGACTGAGACAGAAGTACAGTTAAATCGCACTTATTTAATAATAAAAAAAAGTTAAACAGAGTAAACGTATTCAAGTTCAGGAACCGGAACGGGTAGTCAGACAAACCAAAACATCAGGGAGCCAGAGATGAGTGTAGTAGAATAGCAAGCAGGATCTGGAGCCAGAAGGAATGTCAGCCAAGCAAGTCTTTAACAGAAACACAGGAGAGTGTCTTTAGAGATGTGATCAAGGCGAAGGCAGAGGTCATCTTGGCTGGACGGCTTAAGTAGGCAGGACTGATGAGCAGGATATCATCAACAGGTGAGTCACTGTGGAGAGATAGGAGCTGGCAATTAGCCGACAGCTGAGCGGCCAGCTCACAGAAGGGCTGAGACCAGCCCTGACAGGGAGTAGGTGGTGAGGCTGAGCCATGCTCTCTGTGTCTTATGGACGCAGAGAGCTGGCTCTGGAGTGAGCACACACAAGTGTCCTCACAGCAAGCCACTTGCTATAGGGGCACTCGGCAAGGGGGAGGGACCCAGAGTGCTGGTGGGGGACCCGAGAAATGGAGGTGCGGTGCTGCTCTGTGCAGTGGTTTTGTAGGTAAGTATGACATGTTTTTTATATTTTTTAAAGACATTTTTTCCTTTACAATCACGTTAAGTCCTTAGAATAACTGCACCCCATGAATGCCAGTGGAAAGCACGTTATTTCAGGCTTTCAATATAAATAGTAACAACATGGACTGAAAGCCATGTATAAAGCTTTAGGGTTGATTTACTAACACTGGAGAGTGCAAAATGTGGTGCAGCTGTGTATGGTAGCCAATCAGCTTCTAACTTCAGCTTGTTCAATAAGCTTTGACACGAAAAACCTGGTTTCTATGCAGAACTGCACTAGATTTTGCACTCTCCCGTTTTAGTAAATCAGCCCCAATATGTCATATAACAAGTTAATGATATGTAAAGGGGCAGGAGCCCCTGTGAAAAATGTATTGGGGTTATTTCTCAATCACTCCTTCAAGACACAAAATCATATTTTAATAGATTGTGGAAGAACTAGATTGCCTGACAATGTTTTTATTGCTGTCCTGGTGACAACCGCTCCCACCGTTTCTTGAGTTGGCATTACATGGATAGGAAATTAACGAAAATCCCCCAAATCAGGTCAATAAAAAATAAAAACCCGAAAAAAATTTTGACTCCAAAACTACACAAAATTCAAAATGAATTAAAAAAAAGAAAAACAATGGCTTTAGATAGAGTTTAATGGTTTTAGGGATGTGCTCCACCTAATGTCAGGCAGTATAGAAGCATGGAGATATAACATTCCAAGGAGACCTTTAGTAGGGCTTGTTTCTGGAAATTTGTTGCAGTAAGCTACTCCAACTGTGTTTTACAGTTTATAATTACATTTTAGGCCAATACTCCTCTAGGAAGCTTTTTATTGTTCATTTGTTTCCTTGAGATTCTTGAGATTTTCTCTGTTCATATTAATCTATAGATCAGTTCTACTGAAATTGGCGGTACCTTGAATTAACATGGAACTTGTGTTCCTATTACCATTTTTATTGAATGGATCACAAATATTAATAATGATGATGGTTTATCCCATTTCCCCCGAGTTGATCATCAATGTTTTTTAACAGAGACATATACCGGTAATTCATTCTAAAAAGAGAATTCAGATTAATCATAGGACTTATACTTATTCATAATACTTATTCAAAGTAGATAGTGTTCTTGACACTGAAACTCATAACTGATGTTACAGTAAGGTAAGCTGTTTATGCACATCTGAAAATAAATTGCAAAACAGGATTTACCACTTGCCAACAATTCAAAGAAAATGAGGAGATTCCCACAAGGAATTAAACATTTAATTCCATGCATTTAAATAAAATCTGTGTTTTTTTAATGTGATGACCTCTAAAAGTCTCTAGAACATCCATTTCACTGCTGATATACTGGTTGCTATTCTCATGGTATGGTTGTGGGTCCTACTTTTTACTTAAAGTATAACCAAAGGCAAAACTTTTTTTTAGCTTTAGAAAAAGTGGGGCTGTCTGTGCACTCGTTAAGGAGATTCACTCTCTCTGTTTGTCCTGTTTACCATTATCATTGAAAGTGAAGGTGAAGGAAAATCCAAAATTTTGGGTTGTCCTCAGAAAAGTAAAAGGGGAAATCTTCCAATGGGGGCACTAGTTCTGGTGACCTGGGGGGTCTCCAAGGAACTCACTTACTTTGCAGGTATTTCACCCCACTTCCTGTTTGGCTATGGGACAGGAAGTGAAGGGAAATCTCTGCAATGAGACACAGAAGGGGAAAAATAATCTGACAGGGGTTATAACCTTTCCTTGCTCTATTTAAAATGAAAAAAAAAAAAAGTTTTGCCTACAGTTCTACTTTAACCACTTCAATACAGGACATTTATACACCCTTCCTGCCCAGACCAATGTTTAGCTTTCAGCGCTCTCACACTTTAAATGCCAATTACTCAGTCATGCAACACTGTACCCAAACAAAATTTTTATCATTTTTTTCATACAAGTAGTATGTAAGCTTTCTTTTGGTGGTATTTAATCACCACTGGGTTTTTTATTTTTTGCGACATAAGTGAAAAAAGAGTGAACATTTTGAAAAAAAAACACTTTTTTTAGTTTCTATGATAAAATTTTGTCATTTTTGTCCATAAATTTGGGCCAGAATTTATATTGCTACATCTCTTTGGTAAAAATAACCCAAATTAGTGGATATTATTTAGTCTCTGTGAAAGTTATAGAGTCTACAAGCTATGGTGCAAATCATTGAAAATTGATTACACCTGATCACACCTGATGCACTGACCGCCTATCTCATTTCTTGAGGCTCTGAAATGTTCGGAAAGTACAAATACCCCCCCAAATGACCCCTTTTTGAAAAGTAGACAGTCAAAGGTATTTAGTAAGAGGCATGGTAAGTTTTTTGAAGTTGTAATTTTTTCCCACAATTCTTGGGAAAATTAATTTTCTTTTTACAAAATTGTCATAATAACAAGTTATTTCCCACACACAGCATATGCATACTTCCAATTACACCCCAAAATCTTATTTTTTTTACACAAAGTTGTCAATTTATAAGATATTTCTAACACATAGCATGTATATAGCAAAAATTACACCCCAAAACACAACACATTCTGCTACTTCACCTGAGTATGACAATACCACGTGTGTGAGACTTTTACACAACCTGGCCACATACAGAGGCCCAACATTGAAGTAGTACCTTCAGACGTGCTAGGAGCATAAATTACACATCTCATTTCATTCCTACCTATCACACTTTTGAAGGTCCTTGAGCACCAGGACAGTGGAATTACCCACAAAATGACCCCATTTTGGAAAGCAAACACCCCAACGTGTATTCTATGGGGCATGGGCTGCAGATAGGTACTTGGGTACTCTGATGGGCTGGAGACAGGTACTCGGTTACTTTGATGGGCTGGTGACAGGTACTCGGTTACTCTGATGGCCTGGTGACAGGTACTCAGGTACTCTGATGGGCTGGTGACAGGCAATCGGGTACTCTGATGGCCTGGTGACAGGTACTTGGGTACTCTGATGGCCTGTGACAGGTACTCGGGTACTCTGATGGCCTGGTGACAGGTACTCGGGTAATCTGATGGGCTACAGATAGGTACTCGGGTACTCTGATGGGCTGGTGACTGGTACTTGGGTATTCTGATGGGCAGTGACAGGTACTCAGATGGGCTGTGACAGGTACTCAGGTACTCAAATGGGCTGTTACAGCTACTCGGGTACTCAGATGGACTGTGACAGGTACTCAGGTACTCAGATGAACTGTGACAGGTACTCGGGTATTCAGATGGGCTGTGACAGGTACTCGGGTACTCAGATGGACTGTGACAGGTACTCGGGTACTCAGATGAACTGTGACAGGTTCCTCAGGTACTCGGGTACTCAGGTGAACTGTGACAGGTACTCAGGTACTCGGGTACTCAGATGGGCTGTGACAGGTACTCAGGTACTCGGGTACTCAGATGGGTTGTGACAGGTACTCGGGTACTTAGGTGGGCTGTGACAGCTACTCAGGTACTCGTGTACTCAGATGGGCTGTGACAGGTACTCAGGTACTCAGATATACTGTGACAGGTACTCAGGTACTGGGGTACTCAGATGGACTCTGACAGGTACTCAGTTACTCAGATATACTGTGACAGGTACTCAGGTAATCGGATACTCAGATGGGCTGTGACAGGTACTCAGGTACTCAGTTACTCAGATCGGCTGTGACAGGTAGTCAGGTACTCGGGTACTCAGATGACCTGTGACAGGTACTCAGGTACTCAGATGGGCTGTGACAGGTAATTTGATGGGTGATGACAGGTACTTTGATGGGTGGTACTTTGATGGGTGGTAACAGGTACTTTGATGGGTGATGACAGGTACTTTGATGGGTGATGACAGGTCCTCTTTATTAGGGGGGGCAATCAGTGTGGTTGGTGTGCACTGTGAGTGGTAACAAGATGTTACCGCAATCTCCTTCTCACGCACGATTGGTGTGTGAGGAGGAGAACCTGGTATCTCGTTACCGCGGTTTGTTGACATTCTGTGACCAGCTGTGATTGGACACAGCCGGTCATGTAGTAAAGAGCCAATTTCATTGGCTCTTTACAGCGATCAGGGTTGGGCTGTGTCAGGGTTACAAGCCTTGTCCCCGATCTCCGCTCTGTGCACGCCGTGCACGTATGCAATACATGTGACCGGCTGTGATTAGACACAGACGGTCATGTGGTAAAGAGCCATTTCTTATTGGCTCTTTACACGGATCTGGGATGGGCTTTGTCTGAGGGACACAGCTCATCCCCAATCACCGCGCTGTGGGCCCCCAGGTGCCCGCAGAAACAATGAGAAACCAAGGACATCATATGACGTCCTCCCAGGATGGGAGATTCCATCTGTGGATGTCATATGACTATAGCCCGGTACTGAAGTGGTTAAGACTCTGTTCTCACTAGTGCAACTTGTCATGCGACTTTTGAACCCATTTATTTCAATGGTTACCATTCCAATCTATGTGACTAAAGTCTCATTGTCTACACTATCAAAGAAAGGACGCAACACCACTCACCGGGCCAGCGGATAAATATGTGAATGAGTATGGCCTCAGCCAGTGCCACTCCAGCAAGGCCCTTTAACATGTTTCACCCCGCACACCGGGGAGCAAGCAAGCACTCTGTGACCAAGCCTCGGTGTGCGGGGTGAAACATGTCAGAGGGTGTGGCTGGAGCGGCACTGGCTGAGGCCACACTCAACCAGTGGGGAGATCATTGTCTCATATTAGAGCAGCACTGCAATTTATACCAGGTTCCTGTACTACTTTGATGTGACTTTCTTGTGACTTAAATGTAAGAAGTTGCTTTTAAGTTGCATTAAAGTTGCACTGCAAAGTTGCGCTGGAAACTAGTGCGACTTTAGAGTCGCACTAGTGTGAACAGAGTCAAAGTTACATCTCTACAATGACTAACATAAATATATAAAAGCTCATGCCACTTGTAGTCTCTGGGGGAAAACTAGGGTTATCAATACATCCCTTTATAATTGAATACATATGAATAACACAGGATCTGTGTATAATTAAGGGGTAAATTAGATGTAGGTACTCAGGGACTTTTTTGATTAACCACAGTGCTGGTGTAATTCATATTTGTTCAGTTCTGAATTCTCATAAGAGCTCTAAATCAACTTTCAGACACAAGAAAGCAACTATTTATGTGGACTTTTATGACTAAAAGTGAAAAGTCAGAAAATGAAGTCTGCTAGATCACCTCAAGTTGGCCCCTTTTGCAGATATAGCTATGTAAAACATAAAAAATAAGAGTCTATACTGTTTTAAAAGGTACAAGAGAAATATGAAAACATTGCGCTCTAATAGCAAAAATAAAATATATGTGAGCCAGCAGCTGCATACATTGTGACAAACAATAACTGGTAAATGGGAAAAAAATGCAGCGCTAAGAAGTAATAGGAAGTTAGGGTGTAGTGAAACAATTAAATAAGAGATGCTGTACTGAACAGTAAAGCATATGTGCAAAAACCATAAGTGAAATGAAATGAACAAACACAGTATAAAGTGTCCACATATGGTAAATGGATGATTCCAAACTCAAATTATTAAGAGGAACTGGTATGGACCAAAAAATGATGTGAAACTAGAAAATAAAGTCAATGGTGCATGGTGTGGATCTGTGACTGAGTCAACAACGGGGTACAGAACTTCCGTAGCTGTAAACCAACATCTCGATATGGGGCATCAGAATGAAAACATCAGGAAGTAAGATAAGATGGGTACTCTTACCAGATGACGTGGACTCCACTGTCATATGACATGGAGTCAATGGTGCATGGAGCCAAACCTAGGCTGGAAAACGATATCCGGAACGGTGGAACCTCTGTCTCACTTCTCAACTTCTCTGGTGGGGTGAAGAAACATCAGGAAGGGCCGCCAACTGGATATCAGCCAATAGACCTCAAGGATGTGTTCCAAGGAGAAGCCGGGGACAGATTTGATCCAGACCCCATGATGGAAGTAGGGCTACTGGAAGGCAGTTTCTTGCATCGGGATAATATGCAAATAAAAAATAAATAAAAAGCTTCTGCATAGTGCAGGTAAACCAGGGATTTTTATTTCTAAAAATACCATACAAAAAATGGATAAAAGTGATCACAATTAAAATAAAATCTAAGCAGCGTAAGGAAGGGGAGATCGCCCGACGCGTTTCGACCAAGGGGGTCTTCAACAGGGGCATGAGCTTCTCCCTTCACGCTGCTCCTATATATAAATATCGAATCCAATAAGATAACCCCTATAGCCAATCACAGTGGAGCTACAAAGGTCAAGTAATCAGGAACTGGATCCTGTTGATCGCTAGACCAATCAGAATCATGAATAAAACAGCCGGTGAGTGTAGGACCCAATAGCGCAATCTAATAGTGAGACTGATGCCTGGAGACCTCCCCACCGCATGGCAAACAATAGTAGACATCACTTCCTGGTAATGCATCACTTCCTGGTCAAACAATAGTGGACATCACTTCCTGGTAATGCATCACTTCCTGGTCATGTGATGTGGTGTGAAGGGGCGGTGTCCCGGCTCCCTGACCCAATCAACAACCACCAAAAGGTGCACAGGATGGGAGAGGGTAGTCACGGAAACCGAATCTCCTCAGCTCAAGTCCCGATCACATGATCGGATCTGGTGCTGTCACATGGCTAAAAACATCAATGTGAAAATCAACAATAATAATGGCAAACACTAGATGGCAGCACTAAAGTGAAATAGTGCTAGCAAGTGGTGATAAACCAAAACAGAAAATAAACATTACTGAACAATACTAAGCAGCATTACCTAAATCGGACACAAGATGTCCCAAATAGATCTATACCAGTACATGCAAAATATACATAGCAATGAAAGAAAAAATTGTAAAAATATTAACATGGCTGTTAGGTAATCTATTACAAATAATCAATATATTGAATTGAATAAATAATAAATGTAATTTCCCAATATAAGTTTGGAAAATTAGAAAATAAAAACATGGAACAAATTGGTATTGTAAGGAAAAAAAAAATAAATGAAAAAAGACATTAACGCAATAATGAATCAGAAGAAAAAAAAAAAAAAAAAGGGGGGAGGGGGGGGGCAAATGGAACACCCATACCTAAAAGGGACATAAAAAACGAACAAGCAGAAATGGAAAAATCGTACATGAAAAATACATGACTACTAGGATGTATTGATAAACGAGTTGAGGTCCCACTCGACGTTCATCCCAAACGGAAAGAAGGACCTCAACTCGTAGATCCAGTAGGTTTCGAGGCGTGATACGCCACGTAATCGCGATTCACCCCTCCAGTGTGGGACAAATCTGTCTATGACCTGGAAGAGGGTGCCTGAAGGGTCTCTATTATGATGTTGCAAATAGTGTCTCGGTACCGTATGTTTGCTCTTTCCCCCTTTAATGCCGGTGATATGCTCATTGACACGAATGGAGAAGGTCCTGATGGTACGTCCGACATATTGTTTATGACAAGGACATGTTATCAAATAAACAATATATTGAGATGCACATGTGGCAAACTCCTTCATGTGATATACACGAGACGTTACTGTGGATGTAAAGGTCAGTAGCTTTTGTCTGCCTGCACTATTGTGGTGGCATACATTGCACTTACGGCAAGGGTAAAAACCCTTGCAGTCTTGGAAGAAAGATATCTTTTTGGGTGGATCGATAACATTAGGGGCAATCTGCCCCTGAATGGATCGTGCACCTCTAAAAATCACTGGTGCTCGTTCGGGAAGAACGGGACCCAATAGTCTATCATTCAAAAGCACCCTCCAATGTTTCTTAAGGATGTTTTTGACCTGTTTAGACTGTATAGAATGTGTGGTGGTGAAAGCCCACTTAAAACTAGAGTCTGAGGTATTTTTGGGACGCTCCGTCAATGTGGCCGTTCTCTCCACAGCCAAGACGGCATTAATCTCCTCATCCAAATGGTCTAGTCCATAACCCTTTTCAAGAAATCTTTTCTTGAGCAACTGTGATTGAACTAAAAAATCGGATGTTTTGCTACAGTTGCGGCGTAGCCTAAGGAATTGGCCACGTGGGATTGCTTTAAGCCATTGTTCTTGATGGCAACTCTCGACCGGAATGTACCCATTCCGGTCGGTGGGTTTAAAATAGGTTTTGAATTCCAAGTGGTCCTCCATGGCCATAATCTCTAAATCAAGGAAATGAACATGAGAGGAGCTGGCCTCATAGCTTAGGGAGATACCCCTATCATTGGAGTTTAAGATGGTCATATAGTCATCCAGGGACTGGCGATCTCCATCCCATAGGAGGAGGATGTCGTCTATGTACCTGGCCCAGAGGACTAACTCCGGCCTCCGGTCAACATAGACGACATCCTCCTCCCATTGTGCCATAAAAAGATTGGCGAGGCTGGGCGCGAATTTAGCGCCCATAGCCACGCCTCTCTTCTGTAGGAAGAACTGGTTCTGAAACCAGAAGTAATTGTGCCGAGTGGCAAAACGCAACAGTTGCATAATAAAGTTACGCTGTAGGAGGGGAAGTTGGGAATCCCTAGACAAAAAACTCTCGACCGCTTCAAAACCAAGCCGATGGGGTATGCACGTATAAAGTGCCGCCACATCGGCTGTGGCAAGGAGCATCCCTTTTTTGAAAGGCGTGGATTCTAAAAGTTTGATGGTGTCCCTCGTATCCTTTAAATACGAAGTGGTAGATCTAACCAGTGGTTGTAAATAGTGGTCCACGTATTTACCAATTCGAGCTGTGACCGAGTCAATCCCGCTGACTATGGGTCGGCCAGGGGGATTGACTGGGTCCTTATGGACCTTGGGAAGATAATAAATTGTAGGGATACGAGGAGCAAGGGGAACCAAAAAGCTTTTTTCTTTTTTGTTCAGAATCCCTAAAGAAAAACCCTCATTGACAAGATGTAATAACTCTTTTTTATAAATGGTGGTCGGGTCATTAGGAATGACACTATATGTGTCAGTATCACTCAACAGTCTATACATTTCCTTAAGATAATTGGCTTTATCCAAAACTACAATACCACCCCCCTTGTCTGCGGGGCGGATAATGAGATTTTTCCTTTCGCACAACATTTCAAGTCCCTTTTTAACCTCAGATTTTATATAAACTCTTTTTTTATTACGAGACAATTTTTCAAGGTCTTCCAGCACAAGATTTTTAAACACCTGTACTGAGGGGGCCAAAGACCCAGGGGAATTGAATAAGGAGGGATTGCTCAATCCCGAATGCAAGACAGTCCTTGATTCGGACGTGGTGGCTGAAATTCGAAGAGTAATGCTCTCCGTCTGGGAAGGTAGGATGGTTTGAGCCAAAAAATGTCTCTGGACACTGAGTTTTCGTGTGTACTTAAGAACATCAATGAAGGTGGAGAACCTATTAAGGGGTCTGGGAGGAACGAACTTCAGACCTTTGTCAAGGACTGTTTGTTCTGCCTTGGTCAGAGTACAGGAACTAAGATTAAAAATGCCTGTATTCCCTAGGTCCTTTTCCTTTTGGCCTTGGACCCTCCACCCCCCTCTGGTCCCTCTTTTCCTTCTGAATTTCTCGGGTGCCCTTCCACAGACCTGTGAAAACCCAAAGGTTGGGTGGGACCCGAGTAATTAGAATTGGAGTAGTAGGGTGTTCTATTATAAGAATCCACATCCCCATCGTAATGTGAATATGGATCTGAAAAATTACCGTAAGAATCATTATCATACAGTGGAGCAAAACGGTTATTGGTGTGAACCGGAGTACGATAACCATAATCCGGATCATACTGTGACCTTTGACCGTTAGGTCCATGGTTTCCATTTGGAGGAGGGCCTCTGGGATACTGTCTGTATTGAGAATCTACTGATGGATTATTGTACTGGCCCCTTCCTCTCCCTCTGGGTCCACCTCCTCCCCGCAACCGCGGGGTGGGTGGAAGAAGAGGGGGTGGGGGGAAATCCCTTGGGGGTTGGGCAGGCAGCGGTCTAGGTCCTGGTCTATTGGACCCAGAATGTTTATGTCCCTGTACCTGGGGAGGTTCGTAGATTAATCTCCTAGTTTGATGTGCAACTACAGGAACAAAGGTGTCACCAGAAGAGGGGTCACTGTTGGTGGGGGGAGTATTCAAATTCTTTTTTTGCCATCCATATACCAAATTAGAAGTGTAATCAGTGAAGTCCCTATTATATTTTTTTTGTTTTTTATTCCTTTGTTCTTTTTCTTCTCTTTCAAGAATACTTTTCAAATTAGTGGACAGAGAAATGTACTCCGCTGTACCCTTGTGTGGTGTCAACTTGTCTCGAAGATCTTTAAGGGACTTCACTGATTACACTTCTAATTTGGTATATGGATGGCAAAAAAAGAATTTGAATACTCCCCCCACCAACAGTGACCCCTCTTCTGGTGACACCTTTGTTCCTGTAGTTGCACATCAAACTAGGAGATTAATCTACGAACCTCCCCAGGTACAGGGACATAAACATTCTGGGTCCAATAGACCAGGACCTAGACCGCTGCCTGCCCAACCCCCAAGGGATTTCCCCCCACCCCCTCTTCTTCCACCCACCCCGCGGTTGCGGGGAGGAGGTGGACCCAGAGGGAGAGGAAGGGGCCAGTACAATAATCCATCAGTAGATTCTCAATACAGACAGTATCCCAGAGGCCCTCCTCCAAATGGAAACCATGGACCTAACGGTCAAAGGTCACAGTATGATCCGGATTATGGTTATCGTACTCCGGTTCACACCAATAACCGTTTTGCTCCACTGTATGATAATGATTCTTACGGTAATTTTTCAGATCCATATTCACATTACGATGGGGATGTGGATTCTTATAATAGAACACCCTACTACTCCAATTCTAATTACTCGGGTCCCACCCAACCTTTGGGTTTTCACAGGTCTGTGGAAGGGCACCCGAGAAATTCAGAAGGAAAAGAGGGACCAGAGGGGGGTGGAGGGTCCAAGGCCAAAAGGAAAAGGACCTAGGGAATACAGGCATTTTTAATCTTAGTTCCTGTACTCTGACCAAGGCAGAACAAACAGTCCTTGACAAAGGTCTGAAGTTCGTTCCTCCCAGACCCCTTAATAGGTTCTCCACCTTCATTGATGTTCTTAAGTACACACGAAAACTCAGTGTCCAGAGACATTTTTTGGCTCAAACCATCCTACCTTCCCAGACGGAGAGCATTACTCCTCGAATTTCAGCCACCACGTTCGAATCAAGGACTGTCTTGCATTCGGGATTGAGCAATCCCTCCTTATTCAATCCCCCTGGGTCTTTGGCCCCCTCAGTACAGGTGTTTAAAAATCTTGTGCTGGAAGACCTTGAAAAATTGTCTCGTAATAAAAAAAGAGTTTATATAAAATCTGAGGTTAAAAAGGGACTTGAAATGTTGTGCGAAAGGAAAAATCTCATTATCCGCCCCGCAGACAAGGGGGGTGGTATTGTAGTTTTGGATAAAGCCAATTATCTTAAGGAAATGTATAGACTGTTGAGTGATACTGACACATATAGTGTCATTCCTAATGACCCGACCACCATTTATAAAAAAGAGTTATTACATCTTGTCAATGAGGGTTTTTCTTTAGGGATTCTGAACAAAAAAGAAAAAAGCTTTTTGGTTCCCCTTGCTCCTCGTATCCCTACAATTTATTATCTTCCCAAGGTCCATAAGGACCCAGTCAATCCCCCTGGCCGACCCATAGTCAGCGGGATTGACTCGGTCACAGCTCGAATTGGTAAATACGTGGACCACTATTTACAACCACTGGTTAGATCTACCACTTCGTATTTAAAGGATACGAGGGACACCATCAAACTTTTAGAATCCACGCCTTTCAAAAAAGGGATGCTCCTTGCCACAGCCGATGTGGCGGCACTTTATACGTGCATACCCCATCGGCTTGGTTTTGAAGCGGTCGAGAGTTTTTTGTCTAGGGATTCCCAACTTCCCCTCCTACAGCGTAACTTTATTATGCAACTGTTGCGTTTTGCCACTCGGCACAATTACTTCTGGTTTCAGAACCAGTTCTTCCTACAGAAGAGAGGCGTGGCTATGGGCGCTAAATTCGCGCCCAGCCTCGCCAATCTTTTTATGGCACAATGGGAGGAGGATGTCGTCTATGTTGACCGGAGGTCGGAGTTAGTCCTCTGGGCCAGGTACATAGACGACATCCTCCTCCTATGGGATGGAGATCGCCAGTCCCTGGATGACTATATGACCATCTTAAACTCCAATGATAGGGGTATCTCCCTAAGCTATGAGGCCAGCTCCTCTCATGTTCATTTCCTTGATTTAGAGATTATGGCCATGGAGGACCACTTGGAATTCAAAACCTATTTTAAACCCACCGACCGGAATGGGTACATTCCGGTCGAGAGTTGCCATCAAGAACAATGGCTTAAAGCAATCCCACGTGGCCAATTCCTTAGGCTACGCCGCAACTGTAGCAAAACATCCGATTTTTTAGTTCAATCACAGTTGCTCAAGAAAAGATTTCTTGAAAAGGGTTATGGACTAGACCATTTGGATGAGGAGATTAATGCCGTCTTGGCTGTGGAGAGAACGGCCACATTGACGGAGCGTCCCAAAAATACCTCAGACTCTAGTTTTAAGTGGGCTTTCACCACCACACATTCTATACAGTCTAAACAGGTCAAAAACATCCTTAAGAAACATTGGAGGGTGCTTTTGAATGATAGACTATTGGGTCCCGTTCTTCCCGAACGAGCACCAGTGATTTTTAGAGGTGCACGATCCATTCAGGGGCAGATTGCCCCTAATGTTATCGATCCACCCAAAAAGATATCTTTCTTCCAAGACTGCAAGGGTTTTTACCCTTGCCGTAAGTGCAATGTATGCCACCACAATAGTGCAGGCAGACAAAAGCTACTGACCTTTACATCCACAGTAACGTCTCGTGTATATCACATGAAGGAGTTTGCCACATGTGCATCTCAATATATTGTTTATTTGATAACATGTCCTTGTCATAAACAATATGTCGGACGTACCATCAGGACCTTCTCCATTCGTGTCAATGAGCATATCACCGGCATTAAAGGGGGAAAGAGCAAACATACGGTACCGAGACACTATTTGCAACATCATAATAGAGACCCTTCAGGCACCCTCTTCCAGGTCATAGACAGATTTGTCCCACACTGGAGGGGTGAATCGCGATTACGTGGCGTATCACGCCTCGAAACCTACTGGATCTACGAGTTGAGGTCCTTCTTTCCGTTTGGGATGAACGTCGAGTGGGACCTCAACTCGTTTATCAATACATCCTAGTAGTCATGTATTTTTCATGTACGATTTTTCCATTTCTGCTTGTTCGTTTTTTATGTCCCTTTTAGGTATGGGTGTTCCATTTGCCCCCCCCCCTCCCCCCTTTTTTTTTTTTTTTTTCTTCTGATTCATTATTGCGTTAATGTCTTTTTTCATTTATTTTTTTTTTCCTTACAATACCAATTTGTTCCATGTTTTTATTTTCTAATTTTCCAAACTTATATTGGGAAATTACATTTATTATTTATTCAATTCAATATATTGATTATTTGTAATAGATTACCTAACAGCCATGTTAATATTTTTACAATTTTTTCTTTCATTGCTATGTATATTTTGCATGTACTGGTATAGATCTATTTGGGACATCTTGTGTCCGATTTAGGTAATGCTGCTTAGTATTGTTCAGTAATGTTTATTTTCTGTTTTGGTTTATCACCACTTGCTAGCACTATTTCACTTTAGTGCTGCCATCTAGTGTTTGCCATTATTATTGTTGATTTTCACATTGATGTTTTTAGCCATGTGACAGCACCAGATCCGATCATGTGATCGGGACTTGAGCTGAGGAGATTCGGTTTCCGTGACTACCCTCTCCCATACTGTGCACCTTTTGGTGGTTGTTGATTGGGTCAGGGAGCCGGGACACCGCCCCTTCACACCACATCACATGACCAGGAAGTGATGCATTACCAGGAAGTGATGTCCACTATTGTTTGACCAGGAAGTGATGCATTACCAGGAAGTGATGTCTACTATTGTTTGCCATGCGGTGGGGAGGTCTCCAGGCATCAGTCTCACTATTAGATTGCGCTATTGGGTCCTACACTCACCGGCTGTTTTATTCATGATTCTGATTGGTCTAGCGATCAACAGGATCCAGTTCCTGATTACTTGACCTTTGTAGCTCCACTGTGATTGGCTATAGGGGTTATCTTATTGGATTCGATATTTATATATAGGAGCAGCGTGAAGGGAGAAGCTCATGCCCCTGTTGAAGACCCCCTTGGTCGAAACGCGTCGGGCGATCTCCCCTTCCTTACGCTGCTTAGATTTTATTTTAATTGTGATCACTTTTATCCATTTTTTGTATGGTATTTTTAGAAATAAAAATCCCTGGTTTACCTGCACTATGCAGAAGCTTTTTATTTATTTTTTATTTGCATATTATCCCGATGCAAGAAACTGCCTTCCAGTAGCCCTACTTCCATCATGGGGTCTGGATCAAATCTGTCCCCGGCTTCTCCTTGGAACACATCCTTGAGGTCTATTGGCTGATATCCAGTTGGCGGCCCTTCCTGATGTTTCTTCACCCCACCAGAGAAGTTGAGAAGTGAGACAGAGGTTCCACCGTTCCGGATATCGTTTTCCAGCCTAGGTTTGGCTCCATGCACCATTGACTCCATGTCATATGACAGTGGAGTCCACGTCATCTGGTAAAAGTACCCATCTTATCTTACTTCCTGATGTTTTCATTCTGATGCCCCATATCGAGATGTTGGTTTACAGCTACGGAAGTTCTGTACCCCGTTGTTGACTCAGTCACAGATCCACACCATGCACCATTGACTTTATTTCCTAGTTTCACATCATTTTTTGGTCCATACCAGTTCCTCTTAATAATTTGAGTTTGGAATCATCCATTTACCATATGTGGACACTTTATACTGTGTTTGTTCATTTCATTTCACTTATGGTTTTTGCACATATGCTTTACTGTTCAGTACAGCATCTCTTATTTAATTGTTTCACTACACCCTAACTTCCTATTACTTCTTAGCGCTGCATTTTTTTCCCATATACTGTTTTAAATCCAGTAATACACTCTCTCACCCTGCTCTGCACATGCTCAATTGCTCTCTATTTTTCAGCACTGTGTCGAATTTGTAGAGGCCAATCTGCTGACAGCCTAAAGAATTACTGCTGTTCAGGGGCTCTGGGCTTCAGCAAAATGGCAGACTCCAGCAAGCAGAAACAGGAACAATGCTGGAGGCAATTTACATCACATGCTCATTTTAGTAGCATAAATATTAACCTCCCTGGAGGTATGATTATGTCAGATTTTTGATGCTGAAAGCAGTACATTGTTTGGCATGGAAATTTGGCATTTTAAATTGTAGGCCTGTAAATATTAGGAATAACACACTTAAATCTGTCCAAACAAGAGTCTAGTAGACATCCCGGGTATTGTAAAGTTTGAAACACAAAATCATAAATTATAATATAATAAATAACTATAAATTATTATAACAAATAATATATTATTATAATAAAATGTATTCAATAATGTAAACAAATCAAAAACACTGAAATTTGCTCAGTTGCAGAATTGTAGCTGTCATTACTTTCAGTGTTTGAAGACGAATCACTTTTGACGTAAAGGGACACTTTTTGGTTGCTATGGACAATCTCAAGTTTCCAGGCAGAAAGAACAGTATATATAATATAAAACTGCATGCAGGGCACTGGACAAAGTACTAGGGACAAAAGGCTTGTGAAATGATTTGATACAGTAATGTAATCTGTAAGATTACAGTGTACTTTATGTGTTATGTGTTTTTCACTTTTTGAATTTGGCACCGGGCTCCGTCCTCGTGTGCCGCGACGCTCGCAGGGAACGGAGCCCAGCACAGTGATAGAATGAGCGGAGTACACAGCCCACACAGATAGCGGGGAGATGTCGCAGGATCCTGGAGACAAGGTAAGTAACTTTGCCTGGATCCTGCGATGCGATCCCGGGTGTGGCTCGGGGTTACCGCATTTAGTAATGAAAATTCACCCTGAGCCACACTTGGGAATACCGCCAGGGAGGTTAATGTGGAATCTATGTTCCTTGATAAAGAATATTCGTTTTTTTATTAAGTTGTTATGGGTATAGTTCCGCTTTAAAGTGAAAGAAAACTCTAACTATAACTATTCTTAAAAAGGGGATCAAAAAGCTCTAAAACATAAACCCATTTGAAATATCTCTTGTTTAGGGCCTGTAGAGTTGAATTTCCCCATATAAAGAAGTTCCTATGCTGCCTCAAATAGCATATTCTAGCAGTCATTTTTTAAAAGATAATCACATGACGACCACTGCTAGCAGGGTGAAGCAGATAGAGCTGAGCCACTGCGAAATAACTTGAGAACTGTACTGCTTTTGCTGTAAACTTAGAGAATGATTTGCCACAGTACTACTGAAGCCAGTGTGGACTTCGTAAGAATAAGTCCATAACTGAATTTCAATAGTCTGGTCACGGGCCCACTTTAAGATGACCATATACTTTACAATCTGATTATACATTCCACTTTAGATCTACCAGCAACTATGTATTACCAATGGCTGCTTGCTTAGACACAAGGTAAATAGATTGTTTAGCTAGGCCCGTGTCTTACTGTATAACATTTTGGTAACCATTAAAGGGACTGTAAAGAAATTGTATAATTAGATGGTAATGTGTGCAGTTAGCCTAAATACCGTATTTATCGGCGTATAACACGCACAGGCGTATAACATGCACATTCATTTTAAAAGGGAAGTTTCAGGAAAAAAACTTAAATTTTAAATAAGGAACTTTGAAGCAAAATAAGGGTCAGTGCCCATCTGCAGCCTCACTGTTGCCATCAATGCCGCCTGATCAATGCCCATCTGCAGCCTCACAAGTGCCATCAGTGCAGCCTCATTAGTCCACATCAATGCAGCCTCACCATTGCCATCAATGCAGCAGCCTCGCCATTGCCATCAGTGCAGCCTGATCGATGCCCATCTGCAGCCTAGAGGGGACAGGAAGGGGGGCGGGACGAGCGCCGACAGATTACATACAGATACAGTGAGAATCTCCTATGATAGACAGAACAGTGGTCCAATGGTGGCCCAGGAGATGGGACTTCCTATTACAGAGGCCGCCAAGTAAACAGGAGATTCAAACTGTATGTATTCTGACGGCTCTCGTCACGCCCCCCTCCCTGTCACCTCCGAGGCAGCTAAAATTGAAGTATTGGCGTATAACACGCACAAGGTATTTGCACCCGATTTTCATGGTGAAAAAGTGAGTGTTATATGCCAATAAATACAGTAAGTCTAAGGCCTCTTTCACACGGGGGATCCGTATGTCCGTTTTTCATCCTTCCGTTTTCGGATGAAAAAACGGACATACATGTATCCCTATGGAGCGTCGGATGTCAGCGGTGACATGTCCGCTGACATCCGACCCGCTTCGATCTGAAAAGTGTAACGGAGGAAAACCCTACTTTTCCATCCGTTTTCAGAACGGATCGGGTGACGACGGACTCTACGGTCCGTCATCACCCGATCCCCCATAGGGGAGAGCGGCGCTCTGACAGGTCTGCTCAGCGGGGATCGGCGGAGCGATCCCCGCTGAGCAAGCTGGTGTTCACGGGGCGGATCATCACTGATCCGCCCCGTGTGAAAGAGCCCTTAGGTATACATACTACACGAGTGTAGCATTGTTAAATACTGTATTGCAATTATAAAAACTAGATCATCTTTAGTTGCCTCCTTTCTGATGTGACGTATATAAAGCAGCAAGTGTGAAGATAACCAAATATTCCAGATAAATTGTTAGGAAGCAACCACAAGCAGCATGTAACCACAGTGGAAGGCACCATGAGAAATGGCACAGAATACAGTGGGATTTTGCTGTCAGGGCTTTGTTTATCACATGATTAGGCTGGTATGGGCTTTGGAACTGTCTTGGGAGGTAATATGTTAATTTTCCTTAAAATGTGCTGGCTAGTCTGTACCAGTGATTCATTAACAGAAATAGAACCATAGGGGTTTTGTCATAAGCTTTTATAGTGCTTATTTAGAACATATTAATTCACAATGGCCTAAGGCAGCACAATCTCTAAATACAGCCAAGGGGATGCAAGAGAAAAAAAGAGCAACATAGACAAGTTGAAAACTTTTTTTTAGGTTCATAAATAAAAAGATGTTTTTGAATTTTATAAATGAATGGAGATGAAATAGGAACATGAAACATCTCTGCCTTATAAAGCACATCTGCTCACAACTGTATATGTTCAAATGCATGCTTTTGGAAGCAGGCCACTTCTGGAGCAATAATGTACTCTAGAGGAGCACTCTGGGTATGTTCTACAATGAACCTCCAGGGATGGAGAGAATAGGGGACAGGAACCCACACTGGATCACATGACTTCCTAAATACTAACCTTTTGGCAAATGACACATCGGTAAATTGCCAGAGCAAGCTTCCAGCTTAAGCTAGAAATAAATGGCCAATATTTGATCAAATTAGTTTGTTATAAAACTCCAGCCACAAATAACAAGATAAAATGAACAGTCCATTAAAATATAAAATAGCGAAAGCTTTTCCTGCAATATTCATTTTCAATCCTGAGACTTCTACAGCATTTTTCATGCCGTAGTATGAAAGCAAAACTTTACCCATAACAGTTTGATAACTGTTCTTTCACAAACGGACATACATTCAACATTAATAATTATGCTACCAAAATGAATGTGTACTGTAAATTCCCTTCAACATTGCTTCAGCATTGCTCATGTTTCTTCTTGCTGGAGGGTGCAAATTTTGTTGAAGCCCAGAGCAATCACTTCCTTATTGGAAACTCTCCCCCTCTCTTTGGTTTAAAAAAAACTATGTCACTTTCTTTCATTAAGATATATACATTTCTATCAGAGTTTGTCCTGTTACCTTCTCTGCTTTTATTTTCTTTCCCTCTAATCTGCGTTCCCTTTGCACAGTCCGTGTTATTCCTGTTGTTTTCGTCCCTCTTCAGCAACAGTAAATCTTATAACTATCAGCTTATTGACCTCTACTGGCTCTGATTTTAGGCACAGTGACGAGAAATAAGAGAGCAACTGAGCATGTGCAGAGAGAAATAAAACAGTGCATTATTGGATTTTAAACAGTATAGGTGCTATTTTTAAATGTTTTAGATAGTATACCTGCAAAAGAGGCCAGTCTGAATGATCTAACGCTTAATTATCTGACTAAATTTCCAATTTAAGGTATCCAATTTAAGGTATCAGTGAAATGATCGGACAAACAGCTAGGTGCAACTTAATGGTTACTAGATTAATGCAGGATAAATTGACAATGCAATATAATGGTAAAAGAGTGTGCAATAGGCTTAGAATAAGTCTAATGCCCTGTACACATGGTCGGATTTTCCGACGGAAAATGTGCGATCAGAGCTTGTTATTGGAAATTCCGACAACTTTGTGCGACCGTATGTATGCAAAACAAGTTTGAGCCAACATCCGTCTGAAAAAATCCATGGATTTTGTTGTCGGAATGTCCGGTCAATGTCCGACTGTGTGTACGGGGCATAACAGGCAATACAATAATTGTAGTAACAGGGCTACCTAGGAGCATTTTCCCACAGAAGTAACTAGGTGACACCACATTACAGAATAACAAATTCCCACATGAAGTATAAGGGATAATCTCTGTATTGTAAATAATATAGTACACTTACTGTACTTAGAATGTAATACAAGGGAAAAGCAATGAAAGATAAACAGTGCAGTTAATTTAGATACTGTATATATGAAGCTGACTGTGTTTGGCCCCTAGTGGCAGAGTCTCTCTCTCATAAGAGTGTTGGTCTGGTAGCCCAGGTTGGTGTGGCCCAGACGACGTCAGAGTGTGAGGAAACACGCGTCGGGAGGAGCTGACGTGCTGACGTACCGCATGTACCGTCTGCAGATACAGTGACCTTCACAGTGACTGGGGCTTAAGTAAAAGCCACATGTTCTTGCGATCTTAGCCAGTGGCCCTCAAGCCAGCCACCATGATTGAGGACCCAGTACCTGTGACAGCTGGCATGCCCAGCCACTGCTGTCTCATCAGGTGCTTTCACCCTAAACACCTAAAGGTGGGAAACAGTGGAATTTATATCCCCTTGGCATGTCCATGAGTTCTGGAGATTGTTGGAAATCCCTGAATTGTGGGGAAAAAATAAAGGGACTTGCTACCACTGCTGAACAAGTAGGGTTAATAGGGACTCCACTACACTCCCATTAGATGTTCTCACTCTGATGGACAGCATCAGATAACCCACTTCCACAGTCATCCTGGATCCAAACCCAGCTTACTATTAGACAGTGAAAAGAGAAGCAGTACAGTGATGAGCTCAGCTCTGCCTTTTCTTCCTATTAGCATACATCTTGTCAACACAGGCACTGCTTGACTCCTTGTACTGCTTCTTCCTCTCACGCTCCAGTCCTGCTGTACAGGGACTGCAAGAGGCTGATGCCAAATTAGGGCAAAAGCAATACAAACAATAGTTATATTTAACAATCCAATAGAACAGGGGATACCAAACTAAACAACTGGTCAGTTTACTGTCCTTTAGACTTTGGGGGGTGGTGGGGGGCAGACTATGGCCATTGGGAGTAAAAATTGTCCTGCCCTCAGTGGGAGTAAACAATACATCTTTGCTATCAGTAGGAGTAACAGTGCCCCATTGTTGATGTTAGTGGGAGGAATAGTACCCATCATTGGTATCAGTGGGAAGAATAGTGCCCATCATTTGTATCAGTAGAAGGAATTGTGCCCCATCATTGGTGCCAGTGGGAGGAATAGTGAACATCATTGGTATCAGTGAAAGGAATAGTGCCCATCATTTATATCAGTGGAAGGAATAGTGCCCCATCATTGGTATCAATGGAAGGAATAGCTCCCCATCATTGGTGTCAGTTTTTAGGAATAGTGATTGTTGATGTCAGTAGCAGGAATTATGCTCACCAACAATGGATGTCAGTGGGAAGAATAGTGTTTTGTATCAGTGGGAGCAAAAGTGGTCCACTGGCTAAATAGAAGTGAACAAAGGGCCACACCCAGCCCCGGGCCACAGTTTGGGGCCACTGGTATAAACTGAGAAAATGTACCATTTTAGAAATAAATAGGGTGATTTTGACATTGATGGTAGCAACATGTCTCAAAAAAAATTGGGATAGTGCAACAAAAAGCTGGCAAAGTAAGTGGTACTAACAAGGAAAAGCTGGAAAAACATTTTGCAACTAATTAGGTTAATTGCCAATAGGTCAGTAACATTACTGGGTATAAAAAGCATCTTAATCTTAGAGAATCAGAATGTCTCAGAAGTAAAGCTAGGCAGAGGTTCACCAATCTGTGAAAACCTTCTTCTTAAAATTGTGAAACAATTTTAAAGTAATGTTCCTCAAAGGAGAATTGCAAACACTTTAAATATAGCCTCATCTACAATACATAGTATCACCAAAAGATTCCAATAATATGGAGAAATCTCTGTGCACAAGGGACAAGGCTGAAACACAATATTGGATGCCTGTGATCTTAGGGCCCTTAGACGGCACTGCATTAAAAACAGGCATGATTCTGTGATGGACATCACTGCATGGACTCGGGAATACTTCCAAAAATCAATGTCTGTGAACACAGATTTCCGTGCCATCCAAAAATGCAAGTTAAAACTATCATGCAAAGAAGAAGCCATATCTTAACATGATCCAGAAACACTGCTGTCTTCCTTGACCAAAGCTAATTTTAAATGGTCTGCTATGAAGTGGAAAAATGATCCGTGGTCAGATGAATTGAAATTTGGCTTTTTTTTTGACAATCATGGGCACCGCATTCTCTGGATTAAAGAGGAGAGGGACCTTCCAGTTTGTTATCAATGCTCAGATCAAAAGCCGCATCTCTGATGGAATGGGGGTGCATTAGTGAGTATGGAATGGGCAGCTTGTACATCTAGAAAGGCACCAACATTGCTGAAAGATATATCCAGTGTTTAGAGCAGCATATGCTCCCCTCCAGATGACTTTTCTTTCAGGTAAGGCCTATTTGAGCAGGGCAATGTTAAACCAAATACTGCATCTATGACAACAACATGGCTTGGCAGAAGAAGAGTCCGGGTGCTTAACTGGCCTGCCTGCAGTCCAGACCTTTCACCAATTGAAAACATTTGGTGCATCTTAAAAAATATGACAAAGAAGACCCAGGACTGTTGAGCAGTTACAAAAATGGTAAATGTGGCCATATCCCAACTTTCTTGAGATGTGCTGCTGCCATTAATTACATTTTTTTGTTTTTTATTGGCAAATTTTCTTTTTCAACATTTGATATGGGTTTAAGAGATTTGCAAATCATTGAATTCTGTTGTTATGTAGATTGTACACAGATTCGCAAACTTTTTGGAAATGGGGTTATACTTATCTAATAAATGCCAAAATCAGCAGTGGCTGGTTATAGGATTGTTTTATCGGGTTGGTAATGTAGTTAGAAATGAAATGTGTTGAGCCCGGTTAGCGCATTTGTGAGGTCAGTCACTGCTGTTTGGCTGAGAAGGCCTGGCTCGCAGTCTGCATTCTAATTCATCTCAAAAGTGTTCTAAATGGTTGAGGTCAGGACTCTGTGCAGGCCAGTCAAGTTCCTTTACCCCAAACTCGCTCAACCATGTCTTTATGGACCTTGCTTTGTGCACTGGTGCGCAGTCATGTTGGAACAGGAAAGGGCCATCCCCAAACTGTTCCACAATTTTGGGAGCATGAAATTGTCCAAAATGTCTTGGTATGCTGACACCTTAAAGCGGTTAGTATAGTAATTTTTTAAACTTTTACCTACAGGTAAGCCTATAATAAAGCTTACCTGCAGGTAAAAAGAATATCTTCTAAACCTGTACGGTTTAGAGATATTCCCCTTGCAATGAGCCGCTGACTTCATCGGCACATGCGCTCCGGGGATTCTCGGCTGAAATTCCGGCAGACATCAGACCTTGCCAGAAAGAAGTCTCCCGAGCGCATGCGCAGGAGTGACTACATTGTGGCTCCGGCCACTCGCAGCGCCGGAGCCGCGATATCCGGAAGACACGCTGAGGGAAAATGTCAGCTCCCTTGGCGT
Source organism: Aquarana catesbeiana (assembly GCF_042186555.1). Taxonomy (NCBI): domain Eukaryota; kingdom Metazoa; phylum Chordata; class Amphibia; order Anura; family Ranidae; genus Aquarana; species Aquarana catesbeiana. The sequence goes on from NC_133330.1 coordinate 279,435,706, forward strand.
GGATCGGGTGAGATACCGGCGCCTCGTAAGTATTTCATAATGAGCTAGTATGCGGTGCATACTAGCTCATTATGCCTTTTCCCTTACAGGTGTAGAAAAAAAAAAGTCAGCAGGTTTACTACCGCTTTAAGAGTTCCCTTCACTAGAACTAAGGGGCCAAGCTCAACCCCTTAAAAACAACCCCACACTATAATCCCTCCTCCACCAAATGTTTTGGACCAGTGCACAAAGCAAGGTCCTTAAAGACATGGATGAGCGAGTTTGGTGAGGAACTTGACTGGCCTGCACAAAGTCCTGACCTCTATCATAGAGCAACACATATGTGAGAGTCTGAGAGGGCTGCACACCCAAATTAAAGTCTTTGAACAAAAGTGGAAGGTTCCCCACGGGACTTTTTAGCAGCAAATAGGAGTCAAATTTTTTGTAAAAATCACAGATTTTTTATTTCAAAAAAATGGTTAGACACAAAACACATAAAAAATAATTCAAATATGAGCTCTGGTATATACAAGGTGAGACAAATTAGGCTAGGAAAGGTTATACATCAAGGGTGATACATTGTTACACTTGGAATTGCACCATCCGATGTATGGAAATGCCCCAATGCATTTCGACCTCAAAGGTTATGGTCTTCTTCAGGGGTTTCATACATTTCTATAAATACATCAAGAGGACAGATTTCAATATTCTAATTGTCATATAATTTGATATCCAATACAGTCTCATTTATTATGTATACATTGTCTCGTGTTTTATGTAATAATAATTTATGATTTATGTAATCACAGTGTATTTACCCTTTCTGCCAGGAAGACTTGCTTAACCAGAGACTTCTTTAAAACCAGATAATCCCCTCAAGTGCGATCCCGGACTCACTGAGAGCCTGTCCACGCCCTCAACCCAAGGGGGCGACCCCGATCTGTGAGGCTTACAAGTGGTCACATGTTTACCGGCCCCCCAATGGGGAATCAAATGGGCAGGAGCACATGAAAACTGTACATAATCAGCATACCATAGAGGTAAGAGTAGTTTTTTAGGACATTGTGAAAGAAGGGGGAAACTTAATGAAAGGAGTCCCCCTCCGAGCGCTGCCGGGGTTGTTTTAATGTTAACTTAGTATATAATCTAGGTTTTTTCTCCATAGAGGGGTTGGGAAGTTTATACCCAATCCCTATATAAGAGAAACCATGTCACCAAGTCACGGCGTACATGGTATATCATTTTCTATTTAATTGGGATGGTGAATTGTGCATTGTTCTCACAATTATCTTAGTATTTGGCATATAACAGATGATCTAGGTATGTTATAAACAGTAAAGAGTGACACAATGATATTGTATCAGCAAGATGAAGAGAGGAAATAGGTGCATGTGTGTGTATAGTTACCGCTTATGGCGGCTGAATTAATATAATCCATTTGAAAAGATGCACGTCATAAAAAAAAAAGTGTATATGGAAAACATATGTGTGTTAAATCAAATATATGTTAAGGGTGTGTACGTAAGCAGTTCATGCCAAAACCACAAAACGGGCAAACAAAGTGGAAAATAGAAATAAATAAAATAAAAATGTTAAAAGGTGACAAAAACTTTCAAGTGTATTGTATTCAATAAGGTTTACAATGAATGAAACCAAATACGTAGTGTGATACTAATGCATCCACACCAAAAGGGCGAGAGGACGCCAGTTGAAGGTGAGTATTACAAAGAGTGCTATGGAGTGACCATGTATTGCATAAACAAAAAAATAAAAGAGATAAAAAATAAAATAATAATTAATACCTTATTGCGTTGTTGAAGTAATTGTGTGTTCGGATCAGAAGAGTATAAATACTGCATTTGTGTTAAAGAGATTTGTAATGGACTAGTCAGTAATAGATTTTTTCAGTAATGAAACCCAGCAGCACACTGATGTCCGTTCTTACCCATCCGTCTTGCAAAGCAAACATGTGTGCTCTCCCCGGGAGTCGTCTGAGGAATGCCGGAAGAGGGCGTATCTTAAATACCTTAGTAATTAATTTGAAAATGGGTAACAGGTGTGTTCTTTTGTCTCTGGAAGTTCCCCTCAGGAGGGGGCCAATGAGCCACCTGTGGCGGCCCTTCTGTGGCCACCTCGGCATTCCGAAAGGCTGGGCTGCCCTGGTTTCCTCCATCGCCCCTGATGTAATAACGTGACGTGAGAGGTGATGCGCATGCGTGGTAGAGGGACCTCCGCTCAATGCACGTTGGCCGTACCGCGCATGCGCATGATGTCACCCCTCTGTCTGACGGCGATCACAGAACGCCGCCGGCACGGTATAAGCTCCCCACAGTGGTAGATGTTAATATTACAGGGGCTGAAAAAGGGGGATACGTGAAGAACACACATATCCCTACCGTCACGGGAAGCCTAACAGGTTAGAGGTAACGTCTCCAAGGGCGAGAGGCGGACAAAAAGACAGTGGCTCAAGGGATCTGTGAAGGGGAAAAAAAATGGAAAATTGATTTTTTACTTTGCTTTTGATTTTGCGCATAACTTGCATCCTTTTTTGACATTGCAATAGTATTAGTGTCTGTGCACATAATTGTATTCATAAGTAATAATTTGTAATGAGCAGGTAAGCAGGTACATTGCATACTGAGTAACAAAACAACGAAAAAAAAAATCGGTATAAAGTATAATTCCCTTTAACCTCATTCGGCAGGAAAGGCCGGTCAGAGATGGATGGATACGAGAGCAAGACTTGTACTCTAGAATAAGGCTCTGTTTCCACTACTGCGAGTTGTTTTGTGACTTGACACATGTGAAGTCACATGACAAGTCAAAATGCGTGTATTTCAAAGGTCCCCGTTCTAATTGGTGCGACTCAAGTTGCAGCGAATCCAAAAAAGGTTTTTGTACTACTTTGTTCCTATTTCGGTGAGACTTCCTCTATGGAGAAAAAACCTAGATTATATACTAAGTTAACATTAAAACAACCCCGGCAGCGCTTGGAGGGGGACACCTTTCATTAAGATTCTCCCCCCCTCACAATGTACTAAAAAACTACCCTTACCTCTTTGGTATGTTGATTATGTACAGTTACAATTTTCAGGTGCTCCTGCCCATTTGATTCCCCGTTGGGGGGCCGTTAAACATGTGACCAATTGTAAGCCTCATAGAACGGGGTCGCCCCCTTGGGTTGAGGGCGTGGACGGGCTCTCAGTGGGTCTAGTTAAGGGTAAATACACTGTGATTACATAAATCAAACACGAGACAATGTATACGTAATAAATGAGACTCTATTGGATATCAAATTATATGACAATTAGACTATTGAAATCTGTCCTCTTAATGTATTTATAGAAATGTAAGGCCCCCCTGAAGAAGACCATAACCTTTGAGGTTGAAATGCATTGGGGCATTTCCATACATCGGATGGTGCAATTCCAAGTGTAACAATGTATCGCCCTTGATGTATAACCTTTCCTAGCCTAATTTGTCTCGCCTTGTATATACCAGAGCTCATATTTTAATTAATATTTTATATATGTTTTGTGTCTAGCCATTTTTTAAAAATAAAAAATCTGTGATTTTTACAAAAAATGTGACTCCTATTTGCTGCTAAAAAGCCCCATGGGGAACCTTCCACTTTTTTCAAAGTCCTGACCTCATCCTAAAAGAACACATTTGGGATGAATCAGAGTGGAGCGGAGGCTTTTTTGTCCAACATCAGTGCCTGACCTCACAAATGCGCTTCTGGGAGAATGGTCAAACATTCCCATAGACACACTACTAAACCCTGTGGACAGCCTTCCCAGAAGCACTGAAGCTGGTAAAGCTGCAAAGGGTGGGCCAACTCAATATTGAACCCTACAGACTAAGACTGGGATGTCATTAAAGTTTGCGAGTAAAGACAGGTGTCCCAATACTTTTGACAATAAAGTGTATTTTGGATATTATCATTGCTTACAAATTTATGTTTAATGCCACAATAACCTTACCAAAAAAATGGCCAGCTGATTTGACTTCATCGCAATTCAAAATTCTTTTATACATTATACATTTTTCAAAACAAACGATTGCTAAGGCCTGAAAGGCCCCAAACTATGTTTTATTCAGAAGAAGAAGCGAAAAACACAATCCATGATCAATAGTAAAGTACAGGCCATGCTATTTGATCATATACCTAAACATCTAAAAAATCTGGCAGCCCTGGGCTGACAATTTTTTGTCTTCGAACTTTGACCACTAGAATCTTGACTGAGATTACCATGGATAGCAGGTTGTGCCCCGACACAAGATAAGTGTGTGTTGACTTGACCACTGGAGACCCCTTCCCCTCCCTTTCCTTCACTTGCTTTTCTTAGGCTGTAATCAACTTATTAAGTCTAGGAGCTCTTAGGTGCATCTTCCCCCACAATTCGGGGTTACCTCTTTGTATCTCCAAAATTTATCATTGTGCGAATTGTAGAAGTGTTATTGCTTTTGAAGTTGTCAACGTATATAGAAAGTTTTTTTGAGCTTTCATTGTTCTAAGAGTGTATAGCTACCTTCTTTTGAACTGATATAAATAATGATTGTACACTGCTCTATCAATATAATAAAATATTGAACAAGAAAAAAGAAATGTGTTGTCTGCAGCAGCCAATCAGTTACATTTTCTGACCTGCGGTAGAAAAATAACAGCTAAACTCTAATTGCTTTCTAGAGGCAGGACAGTTAACAGTTTTACATTTTACACTAAGGCCTTAAAGTTTTCAAGTGGGCCTTTCTTTGTCAATAACATTGATTCGAATTGCAACCACTGTTTAAACAATGTAGCTTATGTCTTAATTGCTCTCCAACACCTTAAACAGTAATAGTTTGATTCTAGCTACATGCTGTGTATATTGGCTATTCATACTATGGTTAGTTTAGAGCTGACCCCAGGTTTTAAACATACAGTGGGGACGGAAAGTATTCAGACCCCCTTAAATTTTTCACTCTTTGTTATATTGCAGCCATTTGCTAAAATCATTTAAGTTCATTTTTTTCCTCATTAATGTACACACAGCACCCCATATTGACAGAAAAACACAGAATTGTTGACATTTTTGCAGATTTATTAAAAAAGAAAAACTGAAATATCACATGGTCCTAAGTATTCATACCCTTTGCTGTGACACTCATATATTTAACTCAGGTGCTGTCCATTTCTTCTGATCATCCTTGAGATGGTTCTACACCTTCATTTGAGTCCAGCTGTGTTTGATTATACTGATTGGACTTGATTAGGAAAGCCACACACCTGTCTATATAAGACCTTACAGCTACAGTGCATGTCAGAGCAAATGAGAATCATGAGATCAAAGGAACTGCCTGAAGAGCTCAGAGACAGAATTGTGGCAAGGCACAGATCTGGCCAAGGTTACAAAAAAAATTCTGCTGCACATAAGGTTCCTAAGAGCACAGTGGCCTCCATAATCCTTAAATGGAAGACGTTTGTGACAACCAGAACCCTTCCTAGATCTGGCCGTCCGGCCAAACTGAGCTATCGGGGGAGAAGAGCCTTGGTGAGAGAGGTAAAGAAGAACCCAAAGATCACTGTGGCTGAGCTCCAGAGATGCAGTCGGGAGATGGGAGAAAGTTGTAGAAAGTCAACCATCACTGCAGCCCTCCACCAGTCGGGGCTTTATGGCAGAGTGGCCTGATGGAAGCCTCTCCTCAGTGCAAGACACATGAAAGCCCACATGGAGTTTGCTAAAAAAACACCTGAAGGACTCCAAGATGGTGAGAAATAAGATTCTATGGTCTGATGAGACCAAGATAGAACTTTTGGCCTTAATTCTAAGCGGTATGTGTGGAGAAAACCAGGCATTGGTCATCACCTGTCTAATACAATCCCAACAGTGAAGCATGGTGGTGGCAGCATCTTGCTGTGGGGGTTTTTTTCAGTTGCAGGGACAGGATGACTGGTTGCAATCGAGAGAAAGATGAATGCGGCCAGGTACAGGGATATCCTGGACGAAAACCTTCTCCAGAGTGCTAAGGACCTCAGACTGGGCCGAAGGTTTAACTTCCAACAAGACAATGACCCTAAGCACACAGCTAAAATAACGAAGGAGTGGCTTCACAACAACTCCATGATTGTTCTTGAATGGCCCAGCCAGAGCCCTGACTTAAACCTAATTGAGCATCTCTGGAGAGACCTAAAAATGGCTGTTCACCAACGTTTACCATCTAACCTGACAGAACTGGAGAGGATCTGCAAGGAGGAATGGCAGAGGATCCCCAAATCCAGTTGTGAAAAACTTGTTGCATCTTTTCCAAAAATACTCATGGCTGTATTAGATCAAAAGGGTACTTCTACTAAATACTGAGGAGCAAAGGGTCTGAATACTTAGGACCATGTGATATTTCAGTTTTTCTTTTTTAATAAATCTGCAAAAATGTCAACAATTCTGTGTTTTTCTGTCAATATGGGGTGCTGTGTGTACATTAATGAGGAAAAAAATGAACTTAAATGATTTTAGAACATGGCTACAATATAACAAAGAGTGAAAAATGTAAGGGGGTCTGAATACTTTCCGTCCCCACTGTACATTTAAAGTGAACCTAGAATGATAAGTGAAACGCTCTGTAATTAAATTCTTTCCCTAAATTATACAAGCTAAACAAAAGCAATATGTATCCTAAAAATGTAATCTGTGCAAAAAATTTGCAATATAACAAGAACATCAGAAAGCAAATAAACAATTTGAAACAGTATAATATAACAGATATAGTTCTTGAAAAGAACCCATCAACAAAAGGTTCCTGCCATAAAACAAACAACTTAAAGTGGTTGTAAAGGCATAAGGTTTTTTTTATCCTAATACATTCTATACATTAAGATAAAAAGCCTTCTGTGTGCAACAGCCATCCTCAGCCCCCTAATACTTACCTGAGCCCCATCTTGATCCAGCGATCTTGCACAAGAGACTCGGCTGTCTGGGACTCCCCTCCTATCAATCAAAGTCAGTGAGCCAATGAGGAGAGAGAGGTAGCCAGGCCATGCTGCGGCTCTGTATCTGAATGGACACACGGAGCAGCGGCTCGGCTTGGGTGCCCCTATAGAAAGCTGCTTGCAGTCGAAGCACTCAACAGGAGGGATGGGCCAAGAGCGCCAAAGAGGAACCTGAGAAGAGGAGAATCTGGCCTTCTCTGTGCAAATCCACTGCACAGAGCAGGTAAGTATAACATGTTTGTTATTTTGAAACAAACAAACAAAAAAAAAGACTTTAGTATCACTTTAAGGTGCCTGTCATTATTTTTTACTGACTAGAAAAGCTCTTCTGTGCATCATGTGATCTTCATTTAAGTTTTTTACTATGGGTAGAACATTCTCATGTTCTGCTCTATGTCCTTCAACCTCAATTTCTGTGTTCAGTGAGAATTTCTTATTGGTCAAGAAAGGCCCTCTCACTGGACAAGAGGATGATGGACGGGCAAGGCTTTGAACCACATATGTGGCTGAACTTCCAAGTCAGAGAAGTCAAGCGCTAAGTAGTTAAGTTAACTCAGGATCAGAGGGACACACAGAGGTGGTCCCAAAAAGATATCAGCAGTACTTATATGGTAAAAAAACTACCAAATATAAATATGAATAGAGGTAAACAGTAGCGCTGAGGTGAAACACATAGACTTACACACCAAATAGTGATAATGTGCAAAATTAGGAAAAGTCCATAATCAAAACTTGGTACAGCAAAACGAAGGGCCGACAGTTGATATCTTGATTCGACACACTACGTGAACAAGCATGTCTCCACACCCCAGCTAAATATAAACTCACCAGAAAGTATTGCCTCTCACTCTCATGTTTTGGCAAACAAGCAGTTAACCACTTCAGGGTTCAAACAGATTCCGTCAGTACGCGTTCCCCAGCGGATAATACTGTATATAGGAGATATGAGACTCCAAATAGTGTGATATCGTTAAATCAATTAAAAACATTCAATAAAGCCACAGCCTGATGAAAATATACTCACAAACAGGCACAGTAATATCGCATTCAAATGGTAGAGATGCCAGAAATACCCTGTCACGGCAGACATAGGGTATGTATCACTTCTCACCCGACCCAATAGTTCAAAACACACGGATCGTCACTTCCGGTGGTGCATGAACGTCACTTCTATGATGCATTTTGTCATACCGACTTCATCCAGGGATTGACTGTAGGGCACGGCAACCGTCTTAACCACTTGCCGACCGCCGATGTACGTCCAAACTTTGGCGGCGGATATTGTTGTTATGGCAGCAGCTAGCTGCCATAACCCTGGTATCCCCGTTTTTATGCGGTGGTCGGCTTTCAGATAAAAGTGGTCTCTGCGGCGGATTTGCCGCAAGATCACTTTTATCGGTGGCGGGAGAGGGCCCCCCTCTCAATGCGATCTGGTGCCCTCTGCCGCTTACCGGAGCCGTCGGTAGCGGCGGAGGCGATCGCGTCCTTCTCTGTGCTGTGCCTGGAGACGAGTGAGGCTAAGATGGTGCCCACTCGTCTCCATGACAATGCTGGGTGGAAGCGACGTCAAAATGTCACTTCCGCTCATACGTCTTAAAGGCACATTTTTTTCAATATCATTTTTTTAAGTGACTTTTTTTTTTTTTTTTTTATGCATTTTAGTGTAAATATGAGATCTGAGATCTTTTTGACCCCAGATCTCATATTTAGGAGGTCCTGTCTTGCTTTTTTCTATTACAAGGGATGTTTACATTCCCTGTAATAGGAATAAAATGTGGCACAATTTTTTTTTTAAAACAGTGTAAAAATAAATAAAGTAATGTAAAATAATTAATAAAAATACAATTTAAAAAAAAAAAACCCCTGTCCCGACGAGCTTGTGCACAGAAGCGAACGCATACGTGAGTAGCGCCAGCATATGAAAACAGTGGTCAAACCACACATGTGAGATATCGCCGCAATTGTTAGAGCGAGAGCAATAATTCTAGTGCTAGACCTCCTCTGTGATGCAAAACATGCAACCTGTAGAATTTTTTAAACGATGCTTATGGAGATTTTTGAGGGTAAAAGTTTGACGCCATTCCACGAGCGGGCGCAATTTTGAATCGTGACATGTTGGGTATCAATTTACTCAGCGTAACACTATCTTTCACAATATAAAAAAAAAAATGGGCTAACTTTACTGTTGTCTTATTTTTTTATTCAAAAAAGTGAATTTTTTCCAAAAAAAAGTGCGCTTGTAAGACCGCTGCGCAAATACGGTGTGAAAAAAAGTATTGCAATGATCGCCATTTTATTCTCTAGGGTGTTAGAAAAAAAACAATATATAATGTTTGGGGGTTCTAAGTAATTTTCTAGCAAAAAAACCTGTTTTAAACATGTAAACACCTAAAATCCAAAACGAGGCTGGTCCTTAAGTGGTTAAATACTCCCACTTATGCAAATGACCAGCAAATTGAAAACAGAGTGTGAGGCAATACTTTCTGGTGAGACCCCTTTTCGGAAAGTAGACATTCCAAGGTATTTAGTAAGAGGCATGGTGAGTTTTTTGAAGTTGTAATTTTTTTCCCATAATTCTTTGCAAAATGAAGATTTTTTTTTCACAAAATTGTCATATTACCCAGTTATTTCTCACACACTGTATAGACATACTTGCAACTACACCCCAAAACATATTCTGCTACTCCTCCTGAGTATGGCGATACCACATGTGTGAGACTTTTACACAGCCTGGCCACATACAGAAGCCCAACATGCAAGTAAGACCTCCAGGCATTCTAGGAGCATAAATAACACATATTATTTCCTGACAACCTCACACAATTTTGAGGGCGCTGAGCACCAAGACAATGGAAATGCCCACAAAATGACCCCATTTTGGAAAGCAAACACCCCAATGTATATATTCTGTAAAGCATTATAAGTCTTTTGAACATGTCATTTTTTTCCACAAGTTTTTGGAAAATGTGGAAAGAAAATAAAAACACTTTTTTTTTTTTTATTACACAAAATTGTCCATTTATAAGATATTTTTAAGACACAGCATGTGCATACCACAAATTAAACCCCAAAATATATTCTCCTACTCCTCCTACGATACCACATGTGTGAGACTCTTACACAGCCTGGCCACATACAGAGGCCCAACATTCAGGGGGCACCATCAGCTGTAAGGCTTTAGTATTCTCATATCTGCCTGGGTCTGGTGCTGGCAATCCCTGCATCCTCTGTTGGCTTCTGTCCCTGCCCACGAGCCCACCAGCCCACCAGCCCACCCACCTAATAGACCTATAGCACAAGGTTTAGGGAAGTGCTACAGGTGGTGGATGAGCCAGTGGACAGGGACAGAAGCCGACAGAGGATGCAGGAAATGCTGGCACTAGACCAGACAGATATAAGAATAGTAAAGCCTTACAGGTGGTGGGCAGGCTGGCGGGGAGGAGGGGACAGAAACAGACAGCTTTGCTGCTGTTACTGAAATGCAGGAAGAGCCAGGGGCAGGTGCCCCTTTGCGCCACCCCCCCCCCCCCATCCTGATCCTGCACTGTACTGCTGTTTCCACTACTTTCATGAATCTTCCAGTAATGCCAAATCTTCTTCTTTGTTACAAACACTTCCATGAATATCAACCCTTTTGCATACCTGTTCACTATTGAGTAGCCACCTGTGCCAGGATGCCACATCTGAACTGTAATGTGGAAAGGGGCTGATGAAGAAAAGCCTGCAATCCACATAAGTAAAGATCATTTCTAAGTTGAGAGGATTTGTTTTTAAGTAAGGCAATCAACAGCAATCTTCCCTGCTTGTTTGTTTGCTTGTTCCAGGCTGTCATTCAATGGTCATACCAATCAACATTGTTTTGGGGATTCAGTGGTAAATATGTGAGCTAAAAAAGACTTGGGCCTGCTGGTGATAATAACATGGGTTTTTGAGAAAAATAAAGATTATGTGTAATCTTCATAGTGCTCCAGGCAAGTAAAGGCTTGTGCTGATGGCGTTTAGGAGTTTTCCAAGTCCCGTTAGGCTGCCTTCCTATACAGTTAACTGATTCCAATGAGTATAGGTCCCACTGTGAGCACTTTTTCTTGGCTGTTTTGTAAGGCTTAGTGCAAAATTTGAAAAGAATATGTTCTAATTAGATGCTTTGGACTGTGCTAGGCAAAAAAGCCTAAGGCAAAGGCTGATACAAGCCATGCTCACATAACCTCTTAAAATCACTCTACGTGAGCAAAAACATTGTACACAACTGTCCTTCTTTGGTAACCAAGACCCTATGCATAGACCTCTTTCCTCCATAAATTTGCCTCTTTTGTAACCAAAACCCTATCCTTAGCCCTCTTTCCTCCAAAACATTCTCTGCTTTATGGTTTCCAGATCTCTAAAAATAAACCTGGTTTTGTTTCCTCATTTTGTGTTGAAATTGATGCATTGCTTATTTTTCAAATGATGTGATAAGGGAAAATCAGAGAAAGTATCTCTTGTTGCTGCCTCTGACCATTGCAGGCATATGTAAATGTACAAAAATATATATTTTTTTATATAATATTTGCTCATTAATTTTTCATGGTCTTCATGGTGACGTGTGGTAGGATGTATTTTTCTACCTACATTTGTTTACCAAAAGGTGTTCCATAAAAATGCAAAGATACATTGCTGTGTTAAAGCTGAACTCCAGGCATAAAACTTTTATTTGCATGGGTACCCCCATGGAAATCGGCTTTCCGTGGGGGCACCAGCCAGAGTCCAGTGGCGGCGTATTTTAAACCACTGCATCCAAAGCTTTGCATCTCACTTGGTGATGTAAAGCTTGGATGCAGCTGCTTGGCCATGGAAACCCATTCCATGAAGCTCTTTAGGCACTGCTGTACTAATCTGAAGGCCACACGAAGTTTGGAGGTCTGTAGCTATTGACTCTGCAGAGAGTTGGCGACTTCTGCGCACTGTAAACTTTAGCATGCGTTGACCCTGCTCTGTCATTTTATGTGGACCCATCACTTTGCGGCTGAGTTGCTGTTGTTCCCAGTTGCTTCCACTTACAGTTGACCGTGGAATATTTATTAGCAAGAAAATTTCACTGATGGACTTATTGCACAGGTTGGCAACCTATCACGGTACCAGGCTTGAATTCACGGAGCTCCTGAGAGCAACTTGTTTCAGCCCATGTTCACATTGGGGCATTCTGACATGCGATTTGATGTCAAATCGCCGGCTGTTGCGGAAATGGCACTGTCCGAATCGGTAAGATGCCGACTTTGCGGCGCCGCACCGATTCCCAAAAGTAGTTCCTGTACTACTTTTGGTGACTTCTGGGGGGGGGGATTTGAATAGACATCTGTGCTTGAACCCGCACAGATGCCTGTCAAATCACTGCCTAAAGTCAGACGACATTGCCGGTTTGAACTCGCACTATTTAAAACCCTGCCCTCAATGTGAACCTGGGCTAACAAATGTTTGTAGAAGCAGTCTGCATGCCTAATTTCTTGATTTTATACACCTGTGGCCATATAGGTGATTGGAACACCTGAATCCAAAGATTTGGAGGGTTGTCCCAGTACTTTTGGCAATATAGTGTACAGGCATACCCCACTTTTAAGTACACAATGGGGTTTATTTACTAAAGCTGGAAAGTGCGAAATCAGGCTCACTTCTGCATAGAAACCAATGAGCTTCCAGGTTTTATTACCAAAACTTAATTGAACAAGCTGGGGTTAGAAGCTCATTGGTTTCTATGCAGAAGTGAGCCTGATTTCGCACTTTCCAGCTTTAGTAAATAAACCCCATTGTGTACTTAAAAGTGGGGTATGCCTGTATATGAATTGGTTTACTCATGGTTGAATGGTCTTATTTTTTTCTTCAATTGACAGGAAATGTTACATTTGCCAGGTGAAAAAATAAAAAAAAAAACGAAAAAAAAAACAATTACACACAAATTACAAACATTACAGGTATTATTCATTAGGGTTGTGCAAATTTGCAAAGCAATATTTTTCATAAATAGGCCTATTAGTGACTATGGTGTTTTTTATTTCCAAATTCAGAAAATTGAAGTGACCCTGTCTCCTTTGTTGAACCCTGGAGCCTTGTATCAAATTTGTGGCAGATTTGACATCATTTTGTTGCAGTGAAAACACTTCCTCTATAAAAGTCAGCAGATATATTGTAGTGTATTGTGCCCTGCACTGGAGGTGCAATCTGTCACAGTCTCACACATGACATTACAGCATGTTGGAATGTAGTCACTGATCTCTGACCCAGGTTTTTAAAGCTGAGCTGGCTCTTGTTCCGTTGGTGACATAGGGATTAATTTTGACTTTTCAAACGCCAGCTAATATTTGTACATAGGCCCCCAAGTCAAGTACAGGCATTACATGCTGTGCGCTTGATAAATCCTGACAATTTTCTATTTCAAAGAAAGATTACCACTTAAATGTATAAATGTATCATCTGGCAACCTTTCTAAAAATATGTTTCTGAGTGCATCCTAGCAGTACGTAATACAAGAATTCATAAAATCAATCAGAGAGAAATTACATTTTTTCAGGTACTTAAACTGCTGCTCACACGCACTTTACAATTAATATTTAACGTGAATTGGCATCTCATCTTCACACATAATCATTTTATTATGGGAAAGCCTGGGACTGGAGAGCCATAACTCACTCCCTGCCAGGGGTAAAATAATCTTTACTAGTGCGCCGCGTTACAAAATGGCCGCCGCGCGGTCAGGGATACATGATATCAAGAAGGAAAACTCAGCACAGCAAAAGAGGACTCTCCATGAACACGTAGCCTGGAATATTTGATTTCCGCAAGAAAATGCTGGTCACCTTTTAATACTGAATGTTTTACGCTTCCTGCAATAGTGTTTGCCTCATCTTTTATGCTGAACAAATCAGTTTGTTGGCACCCAGGGATTTGAGACGAGTGAGAATGGCTTCAGGTTTCCAGTGTTTCTGCTAATAATTAAATATCTCTCGCAATTTCAAAGATGGTACAGCATAAAACGATGAATAGTTTGAATTTTTTAAATCACATTTTTACAGATTGCTCAAAGCTCCAGCACGCTCTTTCCTAACCCGTTCGTTGCCGGGAGGAGATGAAAAAAAAAAATAGATGTATTGCCGAGTGCGAAACCGTTTCGAGGGTGACAGTTTGTCATTACTTCAGATGTGACATTTTACAAAGGGTCTCTGTTCCTGGAAGCACAAATATTATACATTTGCTGCTACTGTGTATGCAAGCTATTTTTAGAGGCTACCAAACGTCAGATAGTCACCTCTCATCACAGTGCAAGTCCGGGCCTCCTATTGGTTGCTGGCTGCAGGGAACGAAAGACATTGTAGACCACAGCTTTCTTCCCCAGCTCTCGGTAGAGACAAAATCGACAGAATCTAAAGACAGAACCACGCATGATTAACAAAAACAATTCTTATAGTCTCCACAGGAGGAAGGGCCTACTGAAATGAAGATGTTATCAACTCCAAGTCTTGCTAACTGTATCTTGCCTGGATAATCAAAGGAACGAAAAAAAAAAAAAAACACAGCAGTGTATGTATCAAGGCAAACTGTGTGGAAAAAATATTGCTTCAGGATCAAAGAATACAAGAATGTGTATCTCTTTCAACAAGGTTATGCTTTTATAGAGAACAAAAAGGGTCATGGCTGTTAGAAGCTGGGACGAGCAGACAAGTCACCTTGTGACGCAATGCAATTATTATGCGCCGATGTACAGAGAGCAAACTTCAGAATATGTGTAAAATGTTTTGGGGTGGGCGTTCTTAGTAAAATGTTGATATAAAGAATATGGAAAAAAAAAAACATCAACCTTCAAAAATAAGGCTTGGAAGCAAAGAAAAGGCACTGTAAGCTAAGAAAGAGAACAGTATAAAAAAAGTTATTTCGAGAGCTTACAGAAGATCGTTCATTTTTATACTTGTATATACTAAGGCCCTTTTCACACATGCCTTCAGTTTGTTTCATCAGTTCAGTCATGTTTTTTCAAAGAAAAAACTGATCAGTTTACATCAGTTTTTTATCAGTTTACATCAGTTTTTACATCCACTTAACTACTTACGGACCGTCATTATACGGCGTCACTTTGAAGTGGAATTTCGTTGTTATAGCAGCAGCTAGTTGCCAAAACCCCAGTATCCACTTCTTCAGCGGGCGGTCCGCATTCAGATAGAAGTGGTCTCAGCGGCGGATTTGCTGCAAGATCACTTTTATTGGTGGCGGGACAGGGCCCCCCCTCCCGCCATGCTCCGGTGCCCTCCGCCACTTACCAGAGCCACCGTCAGCGTTGGAGGTGATCGGATCCTGTTCCTCTGTGGTATTGAGCTGAGTGAGGGGAAGATGGCCCCCACCCGACTCCATACCATTGCAGGGGAGAAGCGACATCAAAACGTCATTTCCACCCATAGCTCTTAAAGGGACATTTTTTTTCCAAACGACATTTTTTTTATTGCATTTTAGTGTAAATATGAGACCTGAGGTCTTTTTGACCCCAGATCTCATATTTAAGAGGTCCTGTCATACTTTTTTTTTTACAAGGGATGTTTACATTCCTTGTAATAGGAATAAAAGTGACACCATTTTTTTTTTTAACCTCCCTGGTGGTTTTCCCAAGTGTGGCTCGGGGTTAAATTTCAGCACCATTAGCAGTAACCCCGAGCCACACTCGGGATTACATCTCAGGATCCTGGTACAGTGTACTTACCTTGTCCCCAGGATCCTGCAATGTCCCCCCGCTGTGTCTGCAGGCTGTGTCCCCTGCCCCGATGTCCTTTGTGCCGGGCTCCGTTCCCTGCAAGCATTGCGGCGCACTGGGGTGGAGCCTGGTGGCAAATTCAAAAAAGTGGAAATACATAACACATACAGTGCACTGTAATCTTACAGATTACAGTACTGTATGAAATCATTTCACATCCCTTTCGTCCCCAGTGCTTTGACTGTGCTAGGCAAAAAAGCCTAAGGCAAAGGCTGATACAAGCTGTGCTCACATAGCCTCTTGAAATCACTCTACGTGAGCGAAAACATTGTACACAACTGTCCTTCTTTGGTAACCAAGACCCTATGCATAGACCTCTTTCCTCCATAAATTTGCCTCTTTTGTAACCAAAACCCTATCCTTAGCCCTCTTTCCTCCAAAACGTTCTCTGCTTTATGGTTTGCAGTTCTCTAAAAATAAACCTGGTTTTGTTTCCTCATTTTGTGTTGAAATTGATGCATTGCTTATTTTTCAAATGATATGATAAGGGAAAACTAGAGGTAAAAAAGCACCAGCAACTGAAATTATCTGTAGTTTGAAGTATCTCTTGTTGCTGCCTCTGACCATTGCAGGCATATGTAAATGTATAAAAATATATATTATTTATATATAATATTTGCTCATTAATTTTTCATGGTCTTCATGGTGACGTGTGGTAGGATGTATTTTTCTACCTACATTTGTTTACCAAAAGGTGTTCCATAAAAATGCAAAGATACTTTGCTGTGTTAAAGCTGAACTCCAGGCATAAAACTTTTATTTGCATGGGTATCCCCATGGAAAGTGGCTTTCTGTGGGGGCACCAGCCAGAGTCCAGTGGCGGCGTATTTTAAACCACTGCATCCAAAGCTTTGCATCTCACTTGGTGATGTAAGGCTTGGATGCAGCTGCTTGGCCATGGAAACCCATTCCATGAAGCTCTTTAGGCACTGCTGTACTAATCTGAAGACCACACAAAGTTTGGAGGTCTGAAGCTATTGACTCTGCAGAGAGTTGGCGACTTCTGCGCACTGTAAACTTTAGCATGCATTGACCCTGCTCTGTCATTTTACGTGGCCCATCACTTTGCGGCTGAGTTGCTGTTGTTCCCAGTTGCTTCCACTAACAGTTGACCGTGGAATATTTATTAGCAAGAAAATTTCACTGATGGCCTTATTGCACAGGTTGGCAACCTAGCTCAGTACCACGCTTTAATTCACTGAACTCCTGAGAGCAGCTCATTCTTTCATTCCTTGTAATAGGAATAAAAGTGACACAATTTTTTTTTAACCTCCCTGGTGGTTTTTCCAAGTGTGGCTCGGGGTTAAATTTCAGCAGCATTAGCATTAACCCCGAGCCACACTCGGGATTGCATCTCAGGATCCTGGTACAGTTTACTTACCTTGTCCCCAGGATCCTGCGATGTCCCCCCGCTGTGCCTACAGGCTCTGTCCTCCACCCCGATGTCCTTTGTGCCGGGCTCTGTTCCCTGCAAGCGTTGCGGCGCACGGGGGCAGAGCCTGGCGGCAAATTCAAAAAAGTGGAAATACATAACACATACAGTACACTGTAATCTTACAGATTACTGTACTGTATGAAATCATTTCACATCCCTTTTGTCCCCAGTGCTTTGTCCAGTGCCCTGCATGCAGTTTTATATGATATATACTGTTCTTTCTGCCCTAAACTGGAGATTGTCCATAGCAACCAAAAAGTGTCCCTTTACGTCAAAAGTGGTTTTAGACCAGCTAGAAAACAGCGATAGTAAATTAGAACACTTGCAGAATTGAGCGATAGTGAATTGTGGGGACATTTATTTTATTATTGTTATATTATTATTTTTTATAATTATTTATATTTATTTATTATATTATAATTTATGATTTTGTGTTTCAAACTTTATCATACCCGGGATATCTACTAGACTCTTGGTGGACAGATTTAAGTGTGTTATTGCTAAGAATTACAGACCTACAATATAAAACGCCAAATTTCTATGCAAAATAATTGTACCAATTTGAGACGCAAAAATCTGAAATAATCATACCGCCAGGGAGGTTAAAAGAACAGTGTAAAAACAAATTAAAAAAAAGAGTAAATTAAATTAGAAAAAAAAAGGAAATTTTAACGCGCCCCGTCCCGCTGAGCATACGCATACATGAGTATGAAAACGGTGTTCAAACCACACATGTGAGTTATCACCACAATTGTTAAAGTGAGAACAATAATTTTAGCCCTAGACCTCCTCTGTAACTCAAAACATGCAACCTGTAGAATGTATTAAGCGTCGCATATGGAGATTTTTAAGGATAAAAGTTTGTCGCCATTCCACAAGCAGGCACAATTTTGAAGAGCAACATATTGGGAATCAATTTACTCGGCGTAACATTATCTTTCAAATTATAAATAAAAATTGGGCTAACTTACTGTTGTCTTATTTTTTCATTCAAACAAGTGTATTTTTTTCCCAAAAAAGTACGATTGTAAGACCGCTGCGCAAATACGGTGTGACAGAAAGTATTGCAATGATCGCCATTTTATTCTCTAGGGCAGGGATATGCAATTAGCGGACCTCCAGCTGTTGCAGAACTACAAGTCCCATGAGGCATAGCAAGACTCTGACAGCCACAAGCATGACACCCAGAGGCAGAGGCATGATGGGACTTGTAGTTTTGCAACAGCTGGAGGTTTGCAGCATATAATTATAGCCTATACAAAGAAATATTTAATTTCAACCATGCTGGTGTAAAATAAAACACATACCCTTAAGTTATTCATAATAAACCTTTTTAACAATTTATATAATATAATAAAGAGGAATTCCAGGTATGGTTTATCTTATACATAGTTATATTGGTCCAGCTTGGACCAATGTAGCTTTGCATATACTTTACATGGCCATTGTCCCTAAAAGCTGGAAATCAGTGAAATATTTATTAGGTCAGTAATTTCCACTTGCTTCCAGATCCTTTGCTGAGCAGTAGCCCTGCTGCATTCTGAATACAAATACAGGTGGTTTGCTGCTCTGCATGGGCAGCAGTCATAGGATGCTTTGCATTTTCTGAATGAATGTAAAGCATTCTCTGATTGGACAATAGGGATGAGCTTCGTGTTCGAGTCGAACCCATGTTCGACTCGAACATCGGCTGTTCGCCCGTTCGCCGAATTGCGAACGATATGGGCCGTTCGCGCTAAATTCGTGTGGCGCGTCACGGCCCATAATTCACTGCGGCATCGCAGTGCATTGCTGGCTGATGATTGGCCAAGCATGCACTATGACCTGCATGCTTGGCCAATCACAGCGCCGTCAGTAGAGAGAGCTGTAATTGGCCAAAGCCAGGGTGGCTTTGGCCAATTATGGCTCAGGGGATTTAGTACACACCCCACACTATATAAGGCCGCCTGCACGGCGGCCCTGTGTAGTGTGTGTTCCGGTGTGCTGAGAGATAGAGATAGAGAGAGACAGTGTCATTTGATTTGAGTTAGATAGATTAGGCAGAACAGTCAGTCAGTTAGCTGCACTTACAGTGTATTGTGTATATATATGCATCCCAGGTGTTGCATATATATATATACACTGTATTCAGTTTAGCTAGATCCGTTCCTGTTATCTTCTATCTAGACTATTTACATTTAGTGCAGTGCGTCCTGCTCACAGTGTTCAGCTAGATCCGTTCCTGCTATTTACATTTAGTGCAGTGCGTCCTGCTCACAGTGTTCAGCTAGATCCGTTCCTGTTATCTTCTAGACTATTTACATTTAGTGCAGTGCGTCCTGCTCACAGTGTTCAGCTAGATCCGTTCCTGCAATTTACATTTAGTGCAGTGCGTCCTGCTCACAGTGTTCAGCTAGATCCGTTCCTGCTATTTACATTTAGTGCAGTGCGTCCTGCTCACAGTGTTCAGCTAGATCCGTTCCTGTTATTTACATTTAGTGCAGTGCGTCCTGCTCACAGTGTTCAGCTAGATCCGTTCCTGCTATTTACATTTAGTGCAGTGCGTCCTGCTCACAGTGTTCAGCTAGATCCGTTCCTGCTATTTACATTTAGTGCAGTGCGTCCTGCTCACAGTGTTCAGCTAGATCCGTTCCTGCTATTTACATTTAGTGCAGTGCGTCCTGCTCACAGTGTTCAGCTAGATCCGTTCCTGCTATTTACATTTAGTGCAGTGCGTCCTGCTCACAGTGTTCAGCTAGATCCGTTCCTGCTATTTACATTTAGTGCAGTGCGTCCTGCTCACAGTGTTCAGCTAGATCCGTTCCTGTTATCTTCTAGACTATTTACATTTAGTGCAGTGCGTCCTGCTCACAGTGTTCAGCTAGATCCGTTCCTGTTATTTACATTTAGTGCAGTGCGTCCTGCTCACAGTGTTCAGCTAGATCCGTTCCTGCTATTTACATTTAGTGCAGTGCGTCCTGCTCACAGTGTTCAGCTAGAGCCGTTCCTGCTATTTACATTTAGTGCAGTGCGTCCTGCTCACAGTGTTCAGCTAGATCCGTTCCTGTTATCTTCTAGACTATTTACATTTAGTGCAGTGCGTCCTGCTCACAGTGTTCAGCTAGATCCGTTCCTGCTATTTACATTTAGTGCAGTGCGTCCTGCTCACAGTGTTCAGCTAGATCCGTTCCTGTTATCTTCTAGACTATTTACATTTAGTGCAGTGCGTCCTGCTCACAGTGTTCAGCTAGATCCGTTCCTGTTATCTTCTAGACTATTTACATTTAGTGCAGTGCGTCCTGCTCACAGTGTTCAGCTAGATCCGTTCCTGTTATCTTCTAGACTATTTACATTTAGTGCAGTGCGTCCTGCTCACAGTGTTCAGCTAGATCCGTTCCTGTTATCTTCTAGACTATTTACATTTAGTGCAGTGCGTCCTGCTCACAGTGTTCAGCTAGATCCGTTCCTGTTATCTTCCTACTGACAGGCAGGCTTGTCTGGTTACAGTATATAAAGCTACCTGAAGAAAATTACAGGTGTTCTATTTGATCCTATTAGTACCACGGTCAGGCAGCTAGACTATTTACATTTAGTACAGTGCGTCCTGCTCACAGTGTACAGCTAGATCCGTTCCTGTTATCTTCCTACTGACAGGCAGGCTTGTCTGGTTACAGTATATAAAGCTACCTGAAGAAAATTACAGGTGTTCTATTTGATCCTATTAGTACCACGGTCAGGCAGCTAGACTATTTACATTTAGTACAGTGCGTCCTGCTCACAGTGTACAGCTAGATCCGTTCCTGTTATCTTCCTACTGACAGGCAGGCTTGTCTGGTTACAGTATATAAAGCTACCTGAAGAAAATTACAGGTGTTCTATTTGATCCTATTAGTACCACGGTCAGGCAGCTAGACTATTTACATTTAGTACAGTGCGTCCTGCTCACAGTGTTCAGCTAGATCCGTTCCTGTTATCTTCCTACTGACAGGCAGGCTTGTCTGGTTACAGTATATAAAGCTACCTGAAGAAAATTACAGGTGTTCTATCCCAGCTTAGTGCAGCTACAGGCCATTAGTATGTCTGGAAGGCCAAGAAGGAGAGGCAGACAGTCACAAGCCAATAAGAGAGGGCTAGCAGGCTCTGTGTCTAGTGCTGGTCGTGGAGACGGTGCATCCTCATCAGCACGTGGCCATGGGACACGCTTGGCCTTTTTTTCGGCAGCTGGCCGTGTTGAGCCGCAACATGCGGAAGACTTGGTCGAGTGGATGACCAAGCCGTCCTCATCCTCCTCATCCTCTCTCACCCATGCCCAGGGTGCTTTGTCTGGCAAAGCAGCGGCCTCTTCCCTCAGCTCAATGTCATCAGTGACTCCTTCCCTAGCTCCACCATGTCCTCATGAGGATTCCCTCGAACTGTTTGACCACAGTGTTGGGTACATGCTCCAGGAGGATGCCTAGCGTTTGGAAGGCTCTGATGACGATACTGAGATCGATGAAGGCAGTAACATGAGCACGGACAGAGGGGGTGCCCAAGAAGGACAGCAATCTGGCAGTCATGCTCCCCCTGCTGCAGCATACTGCCAGGTTTGCTCCAGTGATGAGGAGGGAGGGGATGATGAGGTCACTGACTCAACGTGGGTGCCTGATAGGAGAGAGGAGGAGGAGGAGGAGGAGGAGGAGGAGGCGGCGGCACATCACCAACGAGGCAGGATGCCCTCCAGGGGCCAGCCTAAGGGCAGCACATTGACTGCATCACACCCCAAAGCTCCACATGTGCAGGGCGCTGCAGTCTCTGCGCGTTATTCAAAAAGTTCTTTGGTGTGGGCCTTTTTTGAGACGAGTGCATCAGATCGCACCGCTGCTATTTGCAACATATGTCTCAAGCGTATCTCGCGTGGCCAAAACATCTCCCGCTTGGGTACCACATGCTTGACCAGACATATGTTGACCTGCCATGCAGTTCGTTGGCAAGCGTATCTAAAAGACCCACACCAAAGAACAAAGAGGATCTCTCCTTGCTCCTCATCAGCTGAGATTTCCAACCCCACTAGACCTTCAGTCCTCTCTGAGACCTGCAGTGAGAGGAATGAAGGTGTAGAATTAGGTGTGTCACAGCCAAGTACTTGTGGGCAATCTGCTTTTGGTACACCGACGTCAGATTGTACCAGGCAAATTTCCCTGCCCCAGCTGCTGCACCGCCGAAAGAAGTTTGCTCCCAGCCATCCACATGCCCAGCGGTTGAATGCTAGCTTGGCAAAATTGCTAGCACTTCAACTGCTGCCTTTTCAGTTGGTAGACTCTGCCCCCTTCCGTGAGTTTGTGGAATGTGCGGTTCCTCAGTGGCAGGTACCCAAACGCCACTTTTTCTCACGGAAGGCGATTCCGGCTCTCTACCGGCATGTGGAAGGCAATGTCCATGCCTCGCTGGACAGGGCGGTCAGCGGTAAGGTGCATATTACCGCTGACTCATGGTCCAGCAGGCATGGACAGGGACGTTACCTAAGTTTCACGGCGCATTGGGTGACTCTGCTGGCAGCTGGGAAGGATGCAGGACAAGGTGCAGTAGTGTTGGAGGTTGTTCCGCCACCACGCCTCCAAAATGCTGATTGTGACACACCTCTCTCCTCCACCCCCTCCTCTTCTTCTTCCTCCATGGCCTCTTCCTCGGAACCAGCGGTGCTCCGTAGGCGTTCAAGGGGCTACGCAAGTACGCAGGCCAAAAGATGCCATGCGGTGCTTGAGCTGGTGTGCTTGGGGGACAGGAGCCACACTGGGGCAGAGGTTCTGTCAGCTCTGCAGGGGCAGGTTCAGAGGTGGTTGACGCCACGCCAACTTAAGGCAGGAATGGTGGTTTGCGACAATGGCACCAACCTCCTCTCTGCCCTCCGACAGGGACAAATGACCCATGTGCCCTGTTTGGCTCACGTCCTTAACTTGGTGGTGCAGCGGTTCTTGGGCAGGTACCCGGGCTTACAGGATGTCCTGAGGCAGGCCAGGAAAGTCTGTGTGCATTTCCGCCGGTCATATAATGCCAGTGCTCGGCTGACGGACCTCCAAAAGGAGTTTAACCTGCCCAAGAACCGCCTAATCTGTGACATGCCCACCAGGTGGAACTCAACGTTGGCCATGCTGCAGCGGCTGCACACGCAGCAGAGGGCCATCAATGAGTACCTGTGCGACTATGGCACCAGGACAGGGTCAGGGGAGCTTGTTTTTTTTTCCCCACGCCAGTGGGCCATGATCAGGGATGCATGCACTGTCCTGTCACCATTCGAGGAGGCCACGAGGATGGTGAGCACTGACAGTGCATGCATCAGTGACACTGTCCCCCTTGTCCACCTGTTGGAGCACACGCTGCGTGGAATAATGGACAGGGCACTTGAGGCAGAACAGAGGCAGGAAGAGGAGGACTTCCTTAGCTCTCAAGGCCCCCTTTATCCAGACAGTGTTCCTGCGTGCCCGCCGATCACACAGGAAGAGGACGAGGAGGAGGAGGAGGAGGAGGAAGATTGTGTCAGTATGGAGGTGGAGCCTGGCACTCAGCATCAGCAGCAGTCTTTAAGGGATCAGTCCCAAGGAACACATGGACTTGTACGTGGCTGGGAGGAGGTGGCTGCGGACGTTGTTGTCCTTAGTGACCCAGAGGACTCCGGACCGAATGCCTCAGCAAACCTACGCTGCATGGCCTCCCTGATCCTGCAAAGCCTGCGTAAGGATCCTCGTATTCGTGGTATCAAGGAGAAGGACCAATACTGGCTGGCAACCCTCCTTGATCCACGTTACAAGGGTAAGGTTGCGGACCTTATCTTGCCATCGCAGAGGGAGCAGAGGATGAAACATCTTCGGGAGGCCTTGCAGAAAGGTCTGTGCAACGCGTTCCCAGAGACTGGGAGGTTACAAACTCCTGTTTCTGGACAACGTGTTGCTGAGGCTTCAGTCAGTCAAAGAAGGAGCGGTGGAGAAGGTGGCCGTCTGACCGATGCGTTCAGACAATTTTTTGGTCCGCAGCCCCAAGGTATGATCGGTTCCAGCAACCATCGCCAGCGTCTGTTTTACATGGTGCAGGAATACCTAGGGGCAAGATCAGACTTGGACACCTTTCCCACCGAAAATCCTCTGGGTTACTGGGTCTTGAGGATGGATCACTGGCCAGAGCTTGCACAGTATGCAATTGAGCTACTGGCCTGTCCTGCATCCAGCGTTCTTTCGGAACGCACATTCAGTGCTGCTGGAGGCGTGGTAACCGATCACAGGGTGCGTCTGTCCACCGACTCGGTCGATCGGCTGACCTTCATAAAAATGAATGAGTCTTGGATCACCACCAGCTACCAAGCACCTGATGCTGATGTAACCGAATAATTTTTTTGAAATCTCAGATCCCTTCAAAGACTGCCTATGCTGATGCTGAGTGACCATCCCTGAGTAATTATCCTCTTCCTCCTCAATCATCACGCTGATAGCTTGTAAGAACATTTTTGGTTCTGGGCGCCACCACCAGTGCCTAAGGCACAATTTTTCAGCCCCTGTTTAACAGGGGCGTGTAATTACAATTTTTGATGTAATACTTTGCAGCAGGGCTCGTTCCTGCATTCCAACTAGAGTGTCTGTGAGGGGTTGCAGTGTTGTGGCACCAGCACCAGTGCCTAAGGCCCAATTTTTCTGCCCCTGTCTAACAGGGGCGTGTAATTACAATTTTTGATGCAATACTTTGCAGCAGGGCTCGTTCCTGCGTTCCAACTAGAGTGTCTGTGAGGGGTTGCAGTGTTGTGGCACCAGCACCAGTGCCTAAGGCCCAATTTTTCTGCCCCTGTCTAACAGGGGCGTGTAATTACAATTTTTGATGCAATACTTTGCAGCAGGGCTCGTTCCTGCGTTCCAACTAGAGTGTCTGTGAGGGGTTGCAGTGTTGTGGCACCAGCACCAGTGCCTAAGGCCCAATTTTTCAGCCCCTGTCTAACAGGGGCGTGTAATTACAATTTTTGATGCAATACTTTGCAGCAGGGCTCGTTCCTGCGTTCCAACTAGAGTGTCTGTGAGGGGTTGCAGTGTTGTGGCACCAGCACCAGTGCCTAAGGCCTAATTTTTCAGCTCCTGTTCAACAGGGGCATGTAATTACAATTCTTGATCTAATATTTCACAGCAGGGCCCTGTGAGGGCTTACAGTGTTGTGGCCACAGCAACACCTAAGGCCCAAATTTCTGCTGAGTATATAGGGCAGGACCCTACTTTCAAACATCTAACTTACAAACGACTCCTACTTGCAAACGGAAGGAGACAACAGGAAGTGAGATGAAATCTACCCCTAGGAAGGGAAATTCTCTCCTGTAAGAGTTAATATGGGAAAACAATTTCTCCTTTCCACTGATGCTTTCCAATCCTTGTTCCACAAAAAAACCCAAATTTTCAAAAAACATTTTTCATTGGGACAAAAAAGTGAGGTGAAATCTTCTGAAGAGGAGGAAAGACAGCAAAACAAATGTCACAGGGGTGATAACCCTTCCCTATGTTTTCCAAAAAGTTTAGAAAAGATTTTTTGGCTGGAGCTAAACACGTTAAAAATGTTCAAAATTACAAACAGATTCTACTTAACAACAAACCTACAGTCCCTGTCTTGTTTGCACCGCCTGTATACTGCTGTTCAGAGTATATAGGGCCTGGTGGCCCCACACCTTTCCTTATTTTAATTTGGGTGCGGGGTTCCCCTTAATATCCATACAAGACCCAAAGGGCCTGGTAATGGACTGGGGGGTACCCATGCCGTTTGTCTCACTGATTTTCATCCATATTGCCATGACCCGACATGACATTAAACCCGCAAGCAGTTTTAAATGAGATTTTTTCCTTTAAAAATGACATTTGGTGCAGGGACTGTTCTAAACATGGGAAACACGCGTCACTTTACAGGCATACTATAGACACCCCCCAGGTACGATATTTAAAGGAATATTTCACTTTTTTTTTTTTTACTTTAAGCATCATTAAAATCACTGCTCCCGAAAAAACGGCCGTTTTTAAAAGTTTTTTTTGCATTGATACATGTCCCCTGGGGTAGGACCCGGGTCCCCAAACCCTTTTTAGGACAATACCATGCAAATTAGCCTTTAAAATGAGCACTTTTGATTTCGAACGTTCGAGTCCCATAGACGTCAATGGGGTTCTAACGTTCGTGCGAACTTTCGGTCCGTTCGCGGGTTCTGGTGCGAACCGAACCGGGGGGTGTTCGGCTCATCCCTATTGGACAAGGTGGAGAGGAGGGTCAATGATGTCACGCTCTCTGCTTTGTCCAATAACAGAACACTTCGCATTCATTCAGGAAATGCAAAGCAATTTCTGAATGGTACTCATGCTTAGCGGCCAACATCCTGTGTTCATAATGCAGCAAGGCAGCCATTCAGCATGGGACCTGGAAGCAAGTGGAGATCACTGGAGTAGCAGTGGGGTTGATTTACTAAAAATGGAGAGTGCAAAATATAGTGCAGCTGTGCATTGTAGTCAATGGCTTCATATATGATTATATGCTGTATGTACACAAGGTAGTCATACATACTCTTCTGTTTCCAATTTTGCAGTTCCAGGTTTCCCGGAAGCTCCTCAACATGTCATGGGAATAATGTTGCCAGATCACCAGTAAGCAAAGTTTATGATTAGGACTACATTCTTAACCTCCCTGGCGGTATGATTATTTCGGATTTTAGGTGCTGAAAGCGGTACAATTATTTTGCATGGAAATTTGGCGTTTTATATTGTAGGCCTGTAATTCTTAACAATAACACACTTAAATCTGTCCAAACAAGAGTCTAGTAGATAACCCGGGTATGATGAAGTTTGAAACACAAAAACATAAATTATAATATAATAAATAAATATAAATAATTAAAAAAAATAATAATATAATAATAATAAAATAAATTTCCCCACGATTCACCATCGCTCAATTCTGCAAGTGTTCTAATTTACTATCGCTGTTTTCTAGCTGGTCTAAAGCCACTTTTGACGTAAAGGGACACTTTTTGGTTGCTATGGACAATCTCCAGTTTCCAGGCAGAAAGAACAATATATATCATATAAAACTGCATGCAGGGCACTGGCCAAAGCACTGGGGACAAAAGGGATGTGAAATAATTTCATACAGTACTGTAATCTGTAAGAATACAGTACTGTATGTGTTATGGTTTTTACATTTTTTAAATTTGCCGCCAGGCTCCGCCCCCGTGCGTCACGCCGCTCGCAGGGAACGGAGCCTGGCACAGAGAGGCTTCGAAGGAGACAGAGCCCGCAGACACAGCGGGTGACATCGCAGGATCCTGGGACAAGGTAAGTAACGCCGCACCAGGATCCTGCAATGTAATCCCGAGTGTGGCTCGGGGTTACCGCTAATGGGACTGAAATTTAACCCCGAGCCACACTCGGGAATACTGCCAGGGAGGCTACAATGCAAGTCCATGAGTTGGCTGACTCATTAAAAACAATGCACTCCCCATGTGGTTGACATCTCCACACATCCCTATATTTATTACACTAGAAAAAGTACTCCAAGGAAAATGTCGCAATTAAAATTAAAAATACACTCTCAGTAAAAATAAACTATATTTTTATGTCTCACTGTATTTTTGTTAGGTGAATGAACAGAGAAAGAATGTTAGGATCTGCTTTAGCTCAGCATATTGTGCGGCGATGCATCGGAAACATCTGTAGAAATAAAATCACAAGTGTAAAAGCAACAGGAGATACATTAATTTGCATTAAACACCTCTTTATACCTCTTACGCTGCCCGTTTTCCTAGAATGGATCAAAACGATACTTAATGAATTAATACAGATTTTATGAAGGATCCTGTTGTGCCTGCCTACAAGCATTTGATATTATTTCATTTATAAACTAACTCCATGTCCCCTGGGAATTAAACCCATGGTTATAGCCCAACTTCAAACGTTCCTTCCTTTATGGGTGTCCTCCAAATTGAGCCTTTTCTAGATTCAAAAGACTGACCTCTTCCCGTGCATCCCACTGCTGACAGATGCATATTTAGGATTCCCTCGATATATTTAAATTCCTTTGATGTATTTGAAAGCTGGGTCTTTATTTACCATCATCCTCAGTGTTCCCTTCATGTTGCAGCATCTGAGTGATTTCCTAACACAGCTTCAATCTCTCAGGCCTTGGCTGGTTGTTAAAGGGAAGCACCTGTTTTGTTTTAAATAGATAAAAGCAGTTTTATCGTTCCATGTTATTAAAAATTAGCTTTCTATTTTGTACTGAGGTCAGAGATGGTTTTCCATATGTTTCAGAAATTTCTGTTTAACCACGGTGACAGTCTTTAGTTTGCAGACAGCCCAATAACCTACTTTGCAAGCATCCCTCCCTTTTTAATGACAGTTGGGAATGCTACGTTGCTTAGAGAGAGGTTAGGAACTCTCATGCAGAAATCCGGTTGCACTGGAACACTGCAGCTTTGCAACCCCAAATGCTCAGCTACACACACAGCCTTGAAGGAGATTCCCCCGTCTATCGAAATGTTTGCAGCATACTTGGTCCACAAAGGGCAGTATCTAAAGTGGAAGAAAATCATAAAACAGGTCATACTTGGGTCAAATTCTGAAAATCATAACTAAAAATTTATTTTTGAATTTCGCACCATTATTGGAGCTGCAGCAACAGCCAAATTTCGTGATTGGGCATGTTGGAATTTTTTTGAAAAACAAACTTATTTCTAATCAATGATGGGAGAATCCTGCGAGAAATATAATCAAACAAGAAATGTGCATGAGCTGTGACCTGGAAAGAAAAGAAGACCCGGCCACGAAAATTATTTTCTGTAGCAACATGAGGTGAAATTGAAGGCTTAGTTGGTCGAATTTCAAAATCAATGGTGGTACCATTGGATCACAAAATGCAAAAATTTCAATTTTTTTTCGAAAAAAAAAATAAATTAGTTCGGAGTTCAACCCATGTATGGCCGGCTTGAAGTGATACAAAAGTCTTGTTTTATTTTTTTGTTAAAAATAACAAACATGTTATACTTACCTGCTCTGTGCAGTGGTTTTGCACAGAGCAGCCCGGATCCTCCTCTTCCCGAGTCCCTCTTCGGCACTCCTGGCTCCTCCCTCCTGTTGAGTGCCCTCACAGCAAGCAGCTTGCTATGGGGGCACCGGAGCCAAGCCACAGCTCCCTATGTCCATTCAGACACAGAGCCACGGCCCGACCCTGCCCCCTTTCTCTCCTCATTAGCTCACTGACTTTGATTGGCAGCAGCAGGAGCCAATGGCGCTGGGCTGTTTCAAGGAAGTTAAATAGCCAGTAGCCAATAGCTTCCGTCTCTTACTTGCTTCAGAGCATGCGTCATTTTTGGTCCGTTGGAACAGCATACAGACGAGCGGTTTTCCCCATAGGAATTGGTTCCGTCGGAAATATTTAGAACATGTTCTATTTCTAGGTCCGTCAGAATTTTCGAAAAAAAAGGTCCGACGAGGCCTACACACGATCAGAATAGACGATGAACAGCTTCCGTCTGACTTTTTCTGTCGGACATTCCGCTCGTGTGTACGCGGCATAAGTCTTTTGTCTAAAATTACATTTTATTTTTAGTCCCATTTTAGTCATCTGCAATTGTTTTAGTTTTAGTCTTATTTAAGTCGACTAAAAGCTCCAGTACATTTTAGTTGACTAAAATTGTTTTAGTCAACTAAAATAATTTTAGTTGACTGAAATAATTTTAGTTAACTAAAATGGAATGGGTTTAGTTAAATTGTATTGCATGCATTATTTAAGAATTTATCTAGAATTTTTAAACTCATTATATACTCTTGAAGTAAAAAAAAAAAATAATATCCTGTTATTATTTGTGGTATTAAGATTTGAAATCACAGACACAGATTTAGCCACTCTGGATGGTCTGAGGAGGCCTGTAATGCTGCACATTGCTCTGGACATGGACAGTCTGAGGGGGAGGCCTGTAATGCATTGCACACAGTGCTCTAGGTGGTCTGAGGAGGTTTGTAATGCACACATTGCTCTGGGCGGTGGTCTAAGGAGGCCTGTAATGCTGCACAGTGCTCTTGACGATGGTCTGAGGAGGCCTGTCATGCACACAGTTCTCTGGACATGGACAGTCTGAGGAGGAGGCCTGTAATGCATTGCACACAGTGCTCTGGTTGGTCTGAGCAGGTTTGTAATGCACACAGTGCTCTGGACAGTGGTCTGAGGAGGCCTGTCATGCTGCACAGCGCTCTTGACGGTGGTCTGAGGAGGCCTGTAATGCACGCAGTGCTCTGGACATGGGAAGTTTGAGGAGAAGGCCTGTTATGGATTGCACGCAGTGCACTGGATGGTCTGAGAAGGCTTGTAATGCACACAGTGCTTTGGATGGTCCTCTGGGAGAGTGGTCTAAAGTGCCTATAAAGTACAGTGCTTTGGGATGGTGGTCTGAGAGTCCTGTAATGCTGCACAGTGCTTTGGGACAGTGGTCTGGGAGTCCTGTAATGCTGCACATTGCTCTGGGACAGTGGTCTGAGAGTCCTGTAATGCTGCACAGTGCTTTGGGACAGTGGTCTGAGAGGCCTGTAATGCTGCACAGTGCTTTGGGATAGTGGTCTGAGAGGCCTGTAATGCTGTACAGTGCTGTGGGACAGTGGTCTGAAAGGCCTGTAATGCTGCACAGTGCTCTGAGACAGTGGTCTGGGAGGCTTGCAATGCTGCACAGTGGTCTGGATGGTGGTTTGAGGGGAGGCCTGTAATGCACAGTGCTCTGGACATGGGAAGTTTGAGGAGAAGGCCTGTTATGGATTGCACGCAGTGCACTGGATGGTCTGAGAAGGCTTGTAATGCACACAGTGCTTTGGATGGTCCTCTGGGACAGTGGTCTAAAGTGCCTATAAAGTACAGTGCTTTGGGATGGTGGTCTGAGAGTCCTGTAATGCTGCACAGTGCTTTGGGACAGTGGTCTGGGAGTCCTGTAATGCTGCACATTGCTCTGGGACAGTGGTCTGAGAGTCCTGTAATGCTGCACAGTGCTTTGGGACAGTGGTCTGAGAGGCCTGTAATGCTGCACAGTGCTTTGGGATAGTGGTCTGAGAGGCCTGTAATGCTGTACAGTGCTGTGGGACAGTGGTCTGAAAGGCCTGTAATGCTGCACAGTGCTCTGAGACAGTGGTCTGGGAGGCTTGCAATGCTGCACAGTGGTCTGGATGGTGGTTTGAGGGGAGGCCTGTAATGCACAGTGCTCTGGACATGGGAAGTTTGAGGAGAAGGCCTGTTATGGATTGCACGCAGTGCACTGGATGGTCTGAGAAGGCTTGTAATGCACACAGTGCTTTGGATGGTCCTCTGGGACAGTGGTCTAAAGTGCCTATAAAGTACAGTGCTTTGGGATGGTGGTCTGAGAGTCCTGTAATGCTGCACAGTGCTCTGGGACAGTGGTCTGAGAGTCCTGTAATGCTGCACAGTGCTTTGGGACAGTGGTCTGAGAGGCCTGTAATGCTGCACAGTGCTTTGGGATAGTGGTCTGAGAGGCCTGTAATGCTGTACAGTGCTGTGGGACAGTGGTCTGAAAGGCCTGTAATGCTGCACAGTGCTTTGAGACAGTGGTCTGGGAGGCTTGTAATGCTGCACAGTGGTCTGGATGGTGGTTTGAGGGGAGGCCTGTAATGCACAGTGCTCTGGATGCTGGTGGTCAGAGGAGGCCTAATGCACACAGTTCTGTGGACGGTGGTCTGAGGGTAGGCCTGTAATGTACACACTTACAATGCTCTGCTCTGGACGGTTGTGAATTGGGACTCTCATCGGGAGGCCTGTAATGCACAGTGCTGCTCTGGACGGTTGTCTGAAGAGGCCTGTAATGCTGCACAGTGCTCTGTTCCTTAACATTGAAAATATTTTCATTGACGAAATTAACACTGCAAATTACACAGTTTTTAAATGAAGATTCTCAACTTCTTTATTATATCTGCATGTATTTGCCAGGTAATTCAAACCCATCCAGCTTCAAGAACAAAACACTAAAATTTCCTAGCTCCTAACCAATCACAAATGATCTATCGCTCACCTGAATGCAAACAACTTGCAAAGAAATACTGTATGTTTGCTATGGTTTACTGCACTTTACTGCACAGCGGCTGAGAAATGTAATAGATGAACAGCTATCTGGAGAATTTAAGATCAACTCTGTATAGAATAACTGATGCATTTATTATATACCTTGGAGACTCTAAATGTCAACAAATTAAGAGAACTAGTTCCCGTTGCGGTCTGTACGAGTCTGAACCTCAATGGTGTTTTGCCATCCACTGTAAATGTCACAAATTGTAAGGGCGGGATGAAACGCTGCTCCTTTCACAAGCGATTTGGTAACAGCAAGAGGAAAATTTATGAGAAAGCTGTATCAAAATTACAAGTTGTATCTGCAGGAAGGAACATTTTGTAGCTCTCAGAAATAGATCAACAAATGCAGCGATCCACTCTGAATGCACAGTAAGGATGGAACACCTAAAATGTAAAAAGGATGGCATAAAGACAGCATTAGGGTAATTTACTAACCACAGTCGTTTTTGGGAATTGAACATCGCCATTAACAAAATTCACTGAAGCACAGCTATGTAGCAGTGACAACGCCAGCATGCAGAGAAAAATAACAGTTCTAGAAAACCGCCTGCAGATTAATTATATTTCATGAGCACTGCCTCTTCCCTATGACCTCTAAGTACAAGTAAATGATGTGGCCATGCATTCTGGTTCCAGTTTTAAAAGAACACTATAGTCCTTTATAAATACATATTTGTTATGGCAGACCGCAGCTCCCAGTTGTCCCTCTTTCCCACAGGACTGCCCCTCTTTGAGATAAAGTTTTCACTTAATAAATCTATTATAAACCTCAGAAAGTGTTTAAAGCTGAACTTCAGGCAAACAGCAAAATACACAGTTCTACACACTGTTTTACGTGCTAAAGGATTTGAATTTATGTCTATCCAGAACTGAAATTTAAACAGCTCTGCTACACAGCACAGCCTTATATGGAAGTACATCAGACCTGATTTTTTTCTCTACTGCAGGGACTGTACAATGAAAGGAGAAGCATCAAGCTGATCGATTCAACTCTTGGTCATTCTGTGTGTCTGTTAGCATGCTCCTTGTCAGCACATGAGCACTGCAGCACAGGTGATTGAACCCTTGCTGGGTGTGTTTTGCTTCCCTATACCTTTAGGCTCGGTTCACACGACTGGGACCTGGGACGACTTTTTTGATGCAACTTGAGAAGCGACTTTCGGGAATGCCTGGGTAATCTTCCTGTAATGTTGGCTCCAAATCACAGCAATATACTGCAGATGAGGATCTGACTTGGAGGCGACTTCCATTAAAAGGAATAGATAGAAGCTAAAAATAGCGGTGCTTTACCGCCGACGCCGGCCCGCTCCAGTGTGAAAGCAGCCTAAAGGAGGCATGGGCTCCCTCCAGGCAAACCTGGCCTTAATCTATCCAACTGCTATATATATGCTCCAATTTGGGAGACTCTCAAAATTATAGAGTTAGGACTGCAGTAAATCTGGGCTGCCTTGACGTGGCTTCTGTGGCTTACACATATGTTTGTAAATGTCTGCGACTAAACCCCTTGATTTTAATGCAAACTGTCAGACAGGGTCAAGCTAGCTGGTAAATGAGCTGAGAATTTGTTTGTTTTATATGGAAGTACATCAGACTTTATTTTTCTCCGCTACAGTGACTGGGTAGTGAAGGGAGAAGCAGCAATATAATAGATGAACAGAATGACCTAGAGTTGAATCTATTAGTGTGCTCCTTGTCAGCACATGAGCACTGCAGCACAGGTGATTGGATCCTTGTGCTGTTTCTCCCTCTCCTAGTCGGAGCTCTGCTGTAAAACCACTGCAAGATGGTAACACTAAGTCAAGTTTAAGTCCTTACATTGCTTACATTAAAAAATGCAGTTAATAGTGTATTAAATAAGGAACTGCATTACTGTGCATCTAAAATTCACTTCTAAACCGTTCATCCTGTAAATTATTAAGACAGCTATTCTAATATATGTGATTTTTCTAAAAACAACCAGAAAATGCTTATATTCATTTTCTGCTCTTTTTTTTAAATCTGCATTTCTAAAGTGCCTTTAACTCAGAACTCAAAGTGCTTAGAAGGTGAGACAGCCATCTTGGGTGTATTCAGTTAGGCCATTTAACCACTTGAAGACTGGCATGTTAAACCACCTTCCTGACCAGGCAATTTTTCAGTTTTCAGCAATGAGATACTTTGAATGACAATTACACGGCCATGCAACAAAGTACTCAAATTGATTTTATATTATTCTTTAAGACAGAGCTCTCTTTTGGTGGTATTTAATCACCCCTAGGATTGTATTTATTACTATATAGGAAAAGGAATAAGACTGAAAAAAAGACTGCACATATATAGAGCCTAAAGGATAAATTCACCTTTAAAAAAAAAAATACACATCTCTTGTAGGTAAAAAAGTGTGTATTTAATATTTTTTGTACTTGAAACCTATAAAGCATAGCACTGGTGACCGGAAGATCGTGGGTGCCATACAGGACTCCTGCAGACTTCTCATTGTATCTGTCTGCTCATACCTTGTATGGACAGGCAGATGCACACTGACAGGAAGAGAGAATGAACTATCGCAGCACTCAATAGCACTGTGGTAGTTCATTGAGAACTACAAGCCGACAGCCAGGACTTGTAGTTTTCCAATTCACAGAACACTATAAATTCATGATGTGGCTGGGCAGACGGAGCTCTGCGCAATCATGTTTTCTTCAGATAGTGACAGTGAGAGGAGAAGATCCCCCGCTCGCTGTCAAAGCAGGGACTTTAGGGGGTGCGGGGGCCGGTGCAATTGTAACATGTTGACACTGTGAATATGGGTGTAACATGTAACATGTTACAAAAGGTGAACTTACCCTTTAATCATAGAGGCCTCTATCTATCTTAGCTTTACAGTCTGCTGATCCTGTGTGCAGCCGGCACCATTTTCCTGTAGACAAAAAACATTCTGCTACTCCCCATGAGCATTAGGATACCACATATGTGAGACTTTTTTGCAGCCTAACTGCATAGAAGAGCCCAAAATCCAAAGAGCACTTTCAGGCTTTCAAGTAGCATAAATGACACATCTAGTTTCCTCACTACCTATTACATATTTGGAGGCCCTGGGGTGCCAGGACAGTGGAAACACCCACAAAATGACCATATTTTGGCATAGTGAGTCTTTGGAAAATGTCATTTTTGGCACAAGTTTTGGGAAATTAAAGAATTTTTTTTTTTTTAATCAAAGTTGTAAATAACAAGATATTCCTAACACACACAGTATGGGCATATTTAGAATTACAACCCAAAACACATTCTACCATTCCACCTGGGTATGGTAATGCCACATGTGTGAGACATTTTCAAAGCCAAGCAGCATAAAGAGACCCAAAATCCAAAGAGCTCCTTCAGGTTTCCAAGGGGGGGGATTAGCTCACATAGCATGTGAGAGATAGCGAGATCAGTTCCAGCATCCTCCAAATGAAACTATACTTACTGGTTCCTGTTGCTTGTTGAAGTATTGTACAATTGTTTTTTGACATGAGGGGCAGGAGTACAATTCAGGCACTACAGATCTGACATTACGCTGTCAGATATTTTGATGGTACCTTAGGGGCCACATAATGCTTACAAGGTAAAGCAGCGTCATGCATGATGTGTTGGTTCAGGGAACTTTGCTACACACTACAAGTTAGGCATCATAGCACTGAGTGGATGTAATTTATTGTGTGATTGGACTGTCTTGTTATGTCATCAAATCATTCTCTGCAGCTATTACCTTTTGTACCATCACCCCCTCCCTTAGAATGTAAGCTCTACGAGCAGGGCCCTCCTGTACCTTTTGTAGTGAACTGTACTGTGTGTTTTCCCCCCTATACATTGTAAAGCACTGCGTAAACTGTTGGCGCTATATAAATCCTGAATAATAATAATAATGTGGTGTATTTATGAGCTGCATCACAGTACAGGTCCGTACAGGAGTGTACCCCAATGAAGTATTTGTTTTTTATATATTTTATATATATATATATTTAAATAAAGTATCTTTTTTTCACAAAAAAGGGGTATAAATAATGCATCCAATTTCCTGACTACCTATGATGTTTTTGGAGGCCAGGGAGTGCCAGGACAATGGAACCACCCACAAAATAACCGCATTTTGGAAAGCAAACACACCAAGGTATTTTATAAGAGGTTTGTTTTTTTTGTTTTTTACACCAAGTTGTCAATTTTAAGTGGTTGTAAAAAATCAATACATAAAGAAGTGTAGCACTCAAAAATAAATGTATGAGCAATTTAAATGAAAACAATTGCTATTAAATTGAGTGAAAAAAACTTGTTTTTTCACTTCTGTGGAGTGGTTTTCTCCTCTTATCTTCTGGAATTATCTTCTTCACAATGTTTTTTCACTTGATTTAATAGCAATTGTTTTCATTTAAATTGCTCATACATTTATTTTTGAGCGCTACACTTCTTTATGTATTGTTCATAAGGGTTTTTGTATCAACTTTAAGTGTTGGCAGCTATTATTTGTTTTTTACTTCTGAGCGCAGAGTTTTTTTTTTTCCTTTTTAATTAATTGATTGTAAACAATCACCTTGAAACAACCCATTCAGTTTAAAATAGGAATGAAAGCTAAAATATTTCTATATGGATATAAAAAAAAATGATAAATACCTTTTTCCCGCTCTCCACTTCGGGGTGTGACCGGATGTCGGAGTGAGTGGTTGTGAGTGAGGTCTCTCCCTGCTCCATCCTTCACTATCATCCTGCTTTACCTAGATGGGCTCTCTTACTCAGTGTGCCCCCGCTCTGTGTGCCTGTTGCAGGGCTTGCCGTGGGCGGAGGTGGCGGACTAGACGGGGACGGCGGGTGTGTGGATGGTTGCTTGCAGCTGCCCGTCTCCCGTGTCATAGGACAGGGCAAGAACTACAAGCAGCTCCCTGTGTAATCCCGGAAGCGGCCCGAAATCTTGCGAGAAGCGTGTTGGCGCGCTTAGCTTGGCATGCACAGTGTGGGGCAGACTCTTGGAGTCATCCGGAATAGTACAGTTCGGTGGTAGAAGGCCGATTGGTGAAGAGGGGGCTTAGTATGTGTACACCCCTGCAGCAAAAGAATTGATCTGGCTGAGCAGCCTGGGATAACCGGCCATGACGAGAAAGAAGGGAGAGGAACAGCCACAACAGGAGAACACAGGATCCCAAACAACACGCTCTGCAAAGGAGAAAGGGAACCAGGCAGTAGCAGCTAAACTGGAGAGGTTTGCACATACCCCTGTACAGTCACCAGCTAAAGGTAACCAGCAAGCCCAAGTGAAATCTCAATTAGGAGCTCCTGGGAATAGAAAAAGCCACGGTCAAATGTCAGCAGCATTATCCGCGACAAAAACTGTAAGTAAAAAGGGTCCAGAGGGAGAAACCCCAGGAAATGTGACTGAAATAGCTGCTGATCTAGGCTTATCAATGGAAGTGGAACTAACATTAAATTATGTATTGTGTGCAGTTAATGCTTGTAAAGGCTTATTGAGTAGCTTGTGTGATCAGTTAAAGGGCATTAAGGAAGAATTACTTTTAATGAGCCATGAGTTACAAAAGATGGTGGAGAGGACAACTACCTTGGAGGAGAGGCTAAGTCAGGTTGAGGATAACATATATCCGTTGCAGCAGAAGATCAAAAAAATGAGAGATAAAATGGGCCCGTATAAATCAAAAATGGATGCAATGGAAAACAGGCTGTGCAGGAACAATGTGGGCCTTCCGGAGTGGATTGAGGGCCCCCACCCCTCAGAGTTCCTGGAAAAATGGCTTAGGGAAACATTTGGGAAATACACTTTTTCACAACTTTTTCTGATAGAGCTCACAGAGTGCCTTTCTGAGCCCCACCACCGGGGGTTGCCCTAGACCTTTACTTATGAAAATGCTCAATTATAATGATAAAGTGACCTTGTTGCAAAAAGAGAGATGGGGAACATAATGGAAACATAACTCCACTATAATGGAGTTAGGATTTCACTATACCCAGACTTCTCACCGGACGTTCAGAAGCGTAGAGCGGAATTTCTGGAAATTAAATGCAGCCTACAAAAGTATAAAATTATGTACGCTTTGCTGTATCCAGCACGTCTACGTATAACAGCCTTGGGAACAACCCACTTTTGACTCTGCAGCTGGAGCAGTACAATGGCTCGGAGATAATAAGAAGAACTTATAGTCTTATAGGCTGCAGCGGATATAGCATTTAGTTAATTTTTGAAAATAATTATTTGTTTTTGACTTTTTATAGCTGAAAAAAAGTATTTTGAATAGGGGATGGAATAGGGGATGGAGTGGGGGTGAGTGTTGGTGGGTGGAACTAATGTATGCATGGTTGATGTTGGTTAAAAATGTCTTTTTGGTATTTTTTTTGGATTGGGTGGGTGGAAGAGAGGGGGTGGGGGGGGGGAATATGTGGAAAAGTGTTGAAACTAAATTATATGCACTTGCGGAGGAGGATGCGAGGTTTGGTTGGTTTGGGGTGTATAGTACGGTCACAAATAAAGCCCCTAGGGCTAGCCTAGTTAGGCGCAGGGGAGGGGGGGGGTAGTGGGGGTGGTAAGGGAGAGGGGGGGAAACAATGTGGGAGGGAGGTATATAGGAGGGACAGTGGATGATAGTATAATAAAGTCACAAAGGTGGAAAGTAATGATAATAAAAGAAAATACACAAAAATGCCATTCATGATTAATAAGAAACAACCCAGAAAGTCAATTTAATGAGTGGAAATTTCACAAGGGTTTTATTTTATTTTTTTCTGAATGACACAAATATAGAATGGATTGCCCTTGTGGGGGATATAAGTATACAATGGATTGCTGGTAGGACAGTCACGATCAATAAGTAACGTTAAACTAAATAATTCCCTATTCTGATTGTTCTTTTTTTTTTGTTATTTTGGAATTTCCTTTGGGTTTTTTTTCTTTTCTTTTTTTTTGATGCAGTCTAGAACTTTTAATATAAGCTCCTGGAATGTTCAGGGAATGGGGGATCCAATTAAAAAAGCTATAGTTTTCTCTGTAATGGAGACATATGGAGTGGGACTGATATGCCTGCAGGAGACACATTTGTCAAAAGAGACTATGACACAATTCCAGAGTAAGAAATGCCAAAATCAATACCATTCCGTTTACTCCTCCTATTCTAGGGGGGTAAGCATAATGGTAAAGAGAGGAGTGTCATTTTCCTGCAGGGAGATCAGTATAGACGTATTGGGCTGTTACATTTTTTTGTACTGCTCAATAGAGAATACACCATATGTGTAGGCAAATGTGTATATCCCCCCCCCCCCATTTAAACTGTAGATCCTGTACAGATTATTGGAATTTGTGGAGGACAAGGCAGATATCCCGGTTATAGTGGTGGGGGATTTTAATGACGTTCTCAATAGCCCTGCCCTCACAGGGGTACGGACGGACAGGGCATCAGAGGCCTGCCTACGTCAATTTTTGGAGGAGATCGGATGGCGCGACATCTGGAGATCTCGGAACCCAAAATGTCAGCAATACTCTTGCTTTTCGGGTTCATATTCTACCCTCTCCTGAATAGACATGGCTTTAGGAAGTGGAGAACTACTGCGGTTAGTAAAAAATATAGCGTACTGGCCAAGAGGGGTGTCAGATCACTCACCACTCGTTCTGACAGTAAATCTAGGGGGGAAAAGCTCCCTAAGAATGTGAGAAATAAATCCACTATGGATGGCATTAATGGAGAAACCTGATGTAATAACTCCAATGCCGCGTACACACGATCGGACATTCCGACAACAAAATCCTAGGATTTTTTTCTGACGGATGTTGTCTCAAGCTGGTCTTGCATACACACGACCGCACAAAGTTGTCGGAAAATCCGATCGTTCTGAACGCGGTGACGTAAAACACGTACGTCGGGACTATAAACGGGGCAGTAGCCAATAGCCTTCGTCTCTTAATTTATTCTGAGCATGTGTGGCACTACAACACGTACGAGGAGCCAAGAAAAATGAAGTTCAATAGCCAGTGTGGCTCTTCTGCTTGATTCCGGGCATGCGTGGAATTTTGTGCGTCGGAATTGTGTACACACGATCAGAATTTCCGACAACGGATTTTGTTGTCGGAAAATTTGAGAACCAGCTCTCAAATTTTGTTGTTGGAAATTCCGACAAAAAATGTCCGATGGAGCCTACACAAGGTTGCAATTTCCGACAACAAGCTCACATCGAACATTTGTTGTCAGAAATTCCGATCGTGTGTACGCGGCATAAGATTAGAAGAGTTTGTGTAATTTAATACAGGTACAGCATCAGTGTGGTTGATGTGGGACACCCTAAAAGCATTCCTTCGGGGGCTATTGATACAACAAGTGGCAAAAATGAAGAAGAAATCAAGGGAGTGGGAGGAGAATATTAGGAAAGAGGTGATAGAGACTGAGAGACAGTATGTGGAAGATCCAACTCCAGAGAAGCAAGGGTTATGGCTTAATAAGCAACAGGAATATAAAGTGGCTATCACAAGGAAAACAGAGAATAAGCGACTTATTCAGAGAAAGTGCTCGTTTGAAGAAGGGGAAAAAGTGGGCCGTATGTTGGCTCTTCTGGCCAAAACCAAATCCCCCCTCTGCTATTTCCGTGATTAGGACAACAGGGGGAGAGATCTCCTTCGAGCCATCCGTGATTATGGAAACATTTGGCGAGTTCTACAAGAATTTGTATAGTTCACGATAGGGGTTAGAGGCGGGTGGAATGGACAGGTTTTTGGGGAGATTGGAAATACCAGCTCTCCTGGAGAGTGACAGGGACAGGATGGAGTCCCCTATAACTTTAGAGGAGGTGAAACAGGCAGTTGCCGGTATATAGTGGTGGGGGAAAAAAATAGAAAGAAAAATAAATAAATACCTTTTCCCCAATTTTATAAGTGATTACATTCCCCCTGTTCTCAGCTGCATAAGAATTGGGGGGAGGAGAAGCAGCAGCATACTGAGCTTCCCAGTTAAAGTGTTACTAAACCCAAGACCCTGCATTCACTATATCTGGTCTCTCACAGTACACAGAACATGGAAATGCAATAATTTTAGTAAATATAAACTGCTAAATACCTTTTCTCATCAGCAGTATATAGCAGTCTTGTGACTTTTATCAGTGTCTGGTTAAAGCTTGTACGAGGAGTTTTCATTCTCCTCTGATTGTCCTATGAGGTTGCAGAACCCATGACTCTCCGTCTGGACAGTGCTGGTTGGCCTAGTAACGATCACATGCACCCTCCCCAAAAAAAAAAAAAAAAACTCTCTAGCAATACACACTAAACTGAGAATGTGCAGAGTGCCCCCAAGACCGTAGGCAGAAACATGGTTGATAAACAGGCTAAGATCAGTTCCGGTGGCAGGCAGAGACATGATCAGTATGCAGGCAAATCATTAGTTCAGGCAGCGGGCAGAAATGTGGTCAGTAAAAAGACCAGGGTCAGTTCAGGCGGCAGGCAGAGGCAACACTGCTGATGGCTTACTTTAGTCTGGTGAACACTGTTGCAGCCTGCACTGGTCTGGTGATGCTGGAACTGATGCAGTGGCAATCAGGAACACTTTTGCTGGCTTACACTGGTCCGCTGACACTGTGACTGGTTTGGCTAAAAAACAAGGACACTGTAGCTGGCTGCACTGGTCAGGTGATACTGTATTGGTGTGGTGGCAATTAGCAACACTGTAGCTGGCTGTCCTGGACTGGTGACACTGTGCTGGTGTAGAGGTGATCAGAGAGACTTTGGATGGCTGTACTGTTCTGTGGGCAGCAAGAGACACTGGGGTTGATTTACCAAAACTGGATAGTTCAAAATCTGGTACAGCTGTGCAGCTCTAGCTCCTAACTTTACGTTACTTTATTCATATCTTTTCACCTTCCCCATTTTCTTTTCCCCTTAACATTGGTGTGATTTTTTCACCTATGGCATCCCCCACCCAACACTGTTCCGGTGTACATTTTAATACTACTTACATTTATGCTAACCACCCGGTCTACATAATTAATTATTATTTTACTTAGAGTCTAGCTGGTGCCACATATTCCCTTCCCAATCTCCGGGGGAGGCTTGGTCGGATGGCCTTTCCGCCACACACCCTGGGGCTCGGGTAAGGAGTTTTTTACTTTATTCCACCTTCCCCGGTCCACAATTCTGTTCAAATTCCTTAATTGGCATTTAATTGTTTATTTTTTATCTATGCCTACAGATGTACTGTCCTGATGAAGCGGTAAATCTGCGAAACATGTTGAAATGTCACATGTCATCTGAGAACACAAAATCTTTTTAAATATACATGTTTTTTGTTGTCTATTTGCTACTTTTGTATAAATAAATATTGTGTTTTTTATGAATGATTTGTACTTTATGGCTATACTCACTTCATATGTACCGCAATAGTCCACTTGCCCCTTTTTGCTCTTGGTGAGTCTGGGGTGGGGCCCACACTCCCAAATAATTCCCTTTAATCTATTTGGATGATGGTACTTGTATATTGACATATTTTAAAATTGTTTTGGAAGGCCACACAATTTCTAGCTCCTGACCTGTTGTTCAGTTAAGCTTTGACAAAAAAACATGAAAGTTGATTGGTTTCCATGCAGAGCTGCACAGGATTTTGCCATCTCCGGTTTTAGTAAATCAACCCCACTGCTGGCTGCTGGTCTGATAGCACTGTACTGGTGTGGCAGCAATCCAGGACACTGTTGCTGGCTGCAATGGTCTGGTGACACTGTATATTGGTGTCGTGGAGATCAGAGACACTGTGGCTGGCTACACTGGTCTGGTGGTGATCAGAGACACTGTGGCTGGCTACACTGGTCTGGTGGTGATCAGAGACACTGTGGCTGGCTGGCTGCACTAGTCTTTTGACACTATGTGCTAGTGGAATGTACTGTGGCTGGCTGCACTGGTCTGGTGTGCGAGAGTGTGTAGGATGCTAAATATTTTTTTTTATATTTGTGTGATTGTTCAGAAAACTATCTGCCACATCTGTTGACCAAAGCAATTCCAAAGGATGTCACTCTAGTGTGTGTACTGCAAAAGGGGAGGCTGTTTTTAAACAGCCCCCTGCCCTCACAAAGTCACCACCTGGCCAGTTGTGTACAATGGGCAGATGGTAAGTGGTTAACCAACCAGCATGTCTTTGGAGAGTTGGGGAAAATCCATGCAAACATTGGGAAAACAAGCAAACTCCATAATGTTCTAGTCAAGATTCGACCCTAGTGCTGCAAAGTCGAAGCACTAACCACTAAGCCACTGTGCCGCTCTACTAGAATTTGAATGCTTTGGGCAGCACAACTATGTATCCATAAAAAAAAAAAAAATCAATCAGAAGCTTGTTCTTCTCTTGCATAGAGCCTCGTACACATGATCGGATTTTCAGTAGGGAATTGTGTTATGACAGACTGTTTGCCTAAAAGCTGACCGTTAGTACCCTGCTTTAGACATTTGTTGTCCAACTTTCGGCCAACAAATATTGGATAGTAGGCTAGTAAATTTTCGGCAGACAATGGTCTGTTGTCAGATTTCCGTATCGTGTGTACACAAGTGTGTCACACAAAAGTCCAAAGTACAAATACGCATGCTTGGAATCAATGCTCACCAAACACAACATTAGCAGAAGGTGCCAAAAGGGTGGCGCTCAAGAGCTGAAATTCCACGTAGTACGTCACTACGTTTGTGTTTGTTGGCCAAGAATTGTGTGCCGTTAGTATGCAAGGCAAGATCCAGGCACATGCCCTTCAGACAAAAGTCTGACGCTCTGTTGGCCAACAATCGGATCGTGTGTACGAGGCTTTAGACTTCCTTACATCCAAGTCTTCAGAGACAATGCTGGCAGTAAAACCTGTTAGATCTGTTACTCTCTATAAACAAAACATTGCTGTCAATGTTTATAGCATATTGTCTCTACAACATATGCTATATGATATCTTGCTATTTTAGTATATTCATTAGAATTATCTCATGCATATGTTTTATATTCTTGTTTACTGAAAATGATAGACTTCTCAGGCTATATTGTTGAATATATTTATACTTGACAGTGAAAATAGGGTCTTTATGATGGGTATGGTCTCACCATGCATCTCTGACAATACAAAAGATTTTAGTCCCCCACAGAAACAAGCCAAGGCTTTTAAAATAAATACATTTTAACAGCCTGGCATTATGGCTTTTTAGGAGGTTCACATTATTAACATGAGGGTTAGTCAAAAAGTGTCTGCGCTTTTATTAAGACCCCTCGTAATTCCCATCCCAAATTCTTTTTCAAAGATTAGCCATTATCAATTTTCTTTTTAGTCTCAAACCATCTAACAAGATA
The DNA here is from genome assembly GCF_042186555.1 of Aquarana catesbeiana. Lineage (NCBI taxonomy): Eukaryota > Metazoa > Chordata > Amphibia > Anura > Ranidae > Aquarana > Aquarana catesbeiana. The sequence goes on from NC_133330.1 coordinate 279,480,225, forward strand.
AACTGGGTCACTATCCCACATTAACATTTCCACTTTATACATTTGATAGTATTTCAACATGCCGAAGGCCCATACATTATTTATGTAGGTAAGCACATATGGGAAAATATCCTTTGGTTGATGTATATGGGCACCACATAAATATTTTCATTTTTATGTTGCTGTTCTGTTATCTTCAGAGGAGATTTTATTCTGTGCATGAATTGGTTACATGTTTCCTAACCTTCTTTGTAGCTTCAGTAGTCATAACCTGGAAGGAAACACTTCATCACCTGACATGGATTTTATATTTGCCTTCTTAGCCAGTTCAAATGTTCTCCATGTATTCTGGATAGATTGCAAGAAAATGTGGGGGGGGGGGGATTAAACAAGTAATGTAGATAATAATAAATAATATCTATATTATTAAAGAAGTCCAGCCTAAGCTCGTTTGGCTGGACTTCTCCTATGGGTCACAGGAGTGCAATCAGTTTTGCACTCCTGTTACCCGTTTTCAGCAGAGAGCAGGCTGAAGTCTGCTCTCTGCTAACGTCACCAATGTCAGTCCAGGCACAGCGTCATCCCAATAAAGTCTGGATCCGCTAGGAGCCTGGACTGATACCCGTTCAGGCTCTCAGTGAGCTGCTGAGAGCCTGAGACTGCCACTCTCCACCCCTCCACAGCTCAGCGCTCCAGTGAGCACTGGGGGGCAGAGCAGAGAGCTGCTGATTGACAGGCAGCAGCTCTCTGCTCGGGGAGCTGTGAGAACCGAGCCATTAACGTTGTTCGATGGCTCGGTTCTCAGTGCAGAGGCGCCGGGAGGACAGCCACCTAGGTAAGTATGATTCTGTAAAAACAAAATAAAAAAAAACATACTTCTGTTTAAATCAACACCAACTCACCATTTAATAGGGGTAGGTCAGCAATGAAAACTAAACTAAACGAATAGTTTTAAACGTGTAGGATGCCCAACTTTAGAGGGTATTTATTCTTCCAAAGCAAATACAACTTTGCACACTGATACTTATAGTATTCCAGTGTTTCTCTCTCAGTTTCACTCCCTCACTCAGCTAATGTGACCATAGTGCTGACAGAGAGGAGAAGGGGAGGGGCAAACAAGGATGTTGTGCAGGCACATGACGTCCTCCTTATCAACCAATGATGTCTTTGGTTGCTATGATACTGGCGGCTGGAAGTACACGATTAAAGCTTGTGGCTTTGTGTAACTAAAAGGCAAGATTTAACCACCTGCTCGTCTGTATACAATTTGTTGGCAATTTTTAGGCCTTTTCTCAATGTACCCCTGAAGAAACCTGAAGGCACCCCGGTTGAAAGAGGCTGCTATAGAAGAATAAAATCACAGACATTCAAGCAATTTTAAACTAGACAGTTCATTCAATATTACTGTCACGGAACGTCCCACACTCCGCTTGAGTGCTTCCGTCATATACCGCTTCCTAAGTTCTGGAACACGAGTCCAATGGATCTGGCTATAGGAACCCCAAGAACTAGACAACACCAACCCCAGGGTCCCCAGGCATACAGCTCACAGAGAGCACCATTCCTCCAAATGCTAGGGCCCATAATCGGTGGGCAACAGGCTTGCATACAGTCCTCTCCAACAGCCTCTGTTCTGGCTAGGTCTGTGACATTTCTCCCCTTTCGGCAGGAGACTAACACAGGAGGAGACCCCAGACGGGTTGACTCCGAAGTTAGTAAACAGCTCCAGTCCTCTACTGCCTGTACCCACACAGTACCCCAAATAAATTGTTCCAAACAAAGCATTACTCACCCAGCCAACCTCTGCCTCTCTCAGAGAACATATCTGCCGCTGGGGAGAGGCCTGGACTGGCCTTTCTCCCTGGAATCCTTTCTGCCGCTGGAGAGAGGACAGGGTGTCTGGGCTCACTCTGTCATGCTGTTGGGGATCTGGGCCCACTGCCCAGAATCCCTGGGGTATACAGGTGGAGACTGAAGTCCCATCCACCTTCACAGGAAATCCATCCTCTGTTAGTTGAGGGCAGAATCCAGCAGTCCTCGGCCCTGTTGCCAGCCCTTCTGCTGGAAACCCCACACCATCTGTTCCGGCTAACTGTTGGAGAGGGAGGCCGACTGCCCCGCCTCCCTGGAACTCTGTAGTTGTTGCCGGTGCTGGGCAGAGGTTGGTAGCACTCTGCCCTGTTGCCAGCACTTCTGCTGGGGACTCCGCATCCTCTGCTCCGGCTAATTGTTGGGGCAGGAGGCTGGTTTCCTCCACTCCCAAACTGTGTAGCTGCCATTGGGGAGGTGAGCTGGCTGCTTCCTTTTCCATTCCCTCATCTGGCTGCTGGGATGACATGTCGATGGTACTGTCTCCCAGGTACACGGATCTTTGCTGGGGAGGAAAGCCCACTTCCTCCACCCTGGCCAACTGTTGGGGAGGGACCACACACACCTCCTCTCCCTTCTCCCCCTGTATCTGCTGCTGGGAAGTGATTGCCATCTTCTCACCCTGAGCCTCCACAATTGCTGCAGGTGTGGGGCAGAGGTCTTGGACCCTCTGTCCGGTTGCCAGCACTTCTGCTGGGGGTTTTCCAGGTGGTTCCTCCTCTACAGAAACGTCTATTAAATCCCCAGTCTCTGGAATTGGTAAAAGTGTGGGACAGAGGTCTTGGACCCTCTGTTCAGCTACCAGATCTTCAGCTGGAGAAGTTTGTTTTAACTCCATAGATGCTGCTGGCAGAAAATCACATGTCCCTGTCAGTGTTGTGGGAGAAAGGCCGACTACCTCTTCTCTCAAGAAGGCCGAAGCCACTGTTGGTGCTGGGCAGAACACAGTGAACTTTGGCCCTGATAGCAGCTCTTCTGCTGGAGGCTCATCAGGTTGTTTTTCCTCAGCAGAAAAGTCTATCAAATCCCATGTCTCTGCAACTGATGTCTGGGGATAGAGGTTCACCATCTCCTGTCCATGGAACCCAGAAGATGCTATCATTTCTGGGCAGAGGTTAGCAGAGCTCTGCCCTGTTGTCAGCACTTCAGGTTTGGGGATGGCAATCTCCGGATTTTCCACTGCCGATTCTCTGGCATGCTGCTGAACTTGTTCTAGCAGTTTCCTGTATGCCCTTTCCAGATGCTGTTCCTTCCTTAGCAAATGGTCGAGATCAGGTTTGAGCTCTGAGACCCCTGCAAGACCGAGCATAGACTCTCTATAGTCTTTCAGGTCCTCAAGGTCAGGTTCCCCTTCATCGGCAAACATAAAAAGATCTGTAAGGTTCTCCCACAGCAATCCAGGGCCGCCAAAGTCATATCCCTCCGGAGAGCATTCTGTTGTCTCCCCTAAATATCCCTCCTCTGCGTGCCATTGCAGAGCCCGATAATGATTGTCCAGCTCTATCTCCTGCTGGACCAACCTGTCCAACTCAGTCACCCATTGCTCCTGGGGCTGCTCTATCAGGAATGCCATCCGCAATGCCCGTTGGTCACTGGCCCGTTGCTCTTGGGTTGGAAAGCACTTGCCCTGTTTTATACCAGCGAGACGGAGGGCTGCAATCCAGAGCTCCACCCGAATCAGCTGCCTGAGCTCCAGGTATTCATCCTCAGACACAGTCCTGGTGTATGTTGAAAGGATGATCCGCAGCAGCCCCGGGAATTCTGATGCCAGGTCCATATCTCCGCTGGGGTGACTGAAGTCTGCTATGCTGATCTTGGATCCAGTTGGAGGTTTGGATGTCCCAGACTTCAGGAAGCTTTCCCGCTGCTTGCCACCAATGTCACGGAACATCCCACACTCTGCTTGAGTGCTTCCGTCATATACCGCTTCCTAAGTTCTGGAACACGAGTCCAATGGATCTGGCTATAGGAACCCCAAGAACTAGACAACACCAACCCCAGGGTCCCCAGGCATACAGCTCACAGAGAGCACCATTCCCCCAAATGCTAGGGCCCATAATCGGTGGGCAACAGGCTTGCATACAGTCCTCTCCAACAGCCTCTGTTCTGGCTAGGTCTGTGACAATTACCACACCCAGGGGATTAACAATACCTGAACTCTCAGTCAGACACCCTCTATATGTCTGTCCAAGTGTCCTCACAGATGGTCTCCTCAGTCAGGTCTCCTTCCATCAGATTTCATTCTGGCATGTTATACTAGTTCCCTCTATTCATTATCATTGAACTTCTGGTCCAAAATGTGCAATCAAATCTTTCTCATGAAAGTGATTGGATGGAAATCAAGCCCTCTTTAATCTAATGACTCTTCCATAATAATTAAGGTCCCTCCATGCTATTCAAGGTCACGGCATCTCTTGCAAGTACACATGTTTAAAGCTTGGTACACAACAACAGTTTTTTTTTTGTGCAACCCCGAGGGTTTCATGAAAAAACTGTCAGCTCCGCTTGGAGCTGCTGTACTAACCATGCGAGGTTAGGATAGAGCGAGAACAATAATTCTAGCACTAGACCTCCTCTGTAACTCTAAACATGTAACCTGTAAAAAAAATGTAAAGCGTCTCCTGTGTAGATTTTTAAGTACTGAAGTTTGGCGCCATTCCACAAGTGTACGCAATTTTAAAGCGTGACATGTTGGGTATCTATTTACTCTGCGTAACATCATCTTTCATGGTATACAAAAAAAAATTGTGCTAACTTCAGTGTTTTTTTTATATTTTATTTATTCATGAACCAGTTTCTTTCAAAAAAAAAAATGGGTTTGAAAAATTGCTGCGCAAATACTGTGTAACATAAAAAGTTGCAATGACCAACATTTTATTCCCTCGGGGTATTTGGTAAAACAATATATATGTTTGAGAGTTCTGAGTAATTTACTGTTAAAAAAATGATGATTTTTACATGTAGGAGACAAGTGTCCGAAATGGCCTGGGTGGCAAGGGGGTAATTGCCATAAGTAAGTAATATACAAAGAATTATTATATATTATTTTTAAGGTAATTTACTATATTTTCAAAAACTGTACTCAAGCAGGTGGCTTAATGGACAAATTACTGAAGTTTGATGTTATAACTTCAAACCAGTAATTTCACAGTAAGATAAATAATAAATTATTATCTTATAACATATAGCATAAAAATATCTGATTAAGCTTGTACCTTTTCAGCAGCAGCAGATTCTCATTCTCCCTCTTAACTGTATGAGAAAAACATGGGATTGTGGGTAAATCTTATACCCATAAACACGTTTTTTCCTTGTAGTTAAGGGGGCTGGGCTGGAGGGGATTATTTGTCTTTGAGCAACATGAACCCCTTCTATGACACTGCAGTGAGAGGCGTGCCTCCACTGCAGCATTTTTACTGTTTTTTTTTTTTTTTTATGTTTATGGCAGATGAGGGTCTGCTCAGGACACCCTTAGGCAAATGCAATAGCAATTAGACAAACTCCGTAGACAAAAATAGAACTAGGCAGACAGCAATACAGATAAAAGGCCTTTAAGCTGAATGCAGCAGTCTGTATCTGAATCTTGTAGCAACTGCTGTCTCCTATGGCAACAACTTCTATCACAGTATCCCTCTGTAGATCTTCCAGCTTAACTCACAGTATCCCACTGTAGATCCTTAAGCTCAGCTTGCAATCTCTCACACTAGACTTCTTGGACTCAGCTACCTGCTGGACCCCTCGAGCTTCACCCACAGCTAACCGCTGTACTTATCTTCAAGCTTTACTTACAGCTACCTGCTGAATTCCCGGATGAGTCTCCACTGAGGTTTTCCCACTTACTTCACTGTCCCCGGCTAGTGAAGCATCTGCTCTGGTACTCCTTCAGAACTTCATCCCTTCCAAACTTGCCTCTGGTAACAGGAGTGGTCATCCCTTTGTGGCAACTGCTTTTCCTTTACCACTGGCAACGATCAGGCTCCCCTCGGGCCGAGCCTCTAATACACGCGGTTCCGCCCCAGACTTCGGGCTTAACCTTGGCTGCTCCTCCTTTGCGGAACCCTAATTTACTGGATAGGCCTTACGTAGACCTAGCAGCCAGTATGACTCCTGGATAGTCCTCAGGCTTCAGGCCTAGCAACTAGGAGTTACTCGACACACACCCACCCAGGCCGCAGCCCCGGGCGGGAAGAATCCCGATAACCTGACTCCTCCTGAATAAATAGCCTATCCCAGAATGCACAGCGGCCAAAGAAACTCCTGCTGATTGGCTGAGATAACTCATTTACCCATCACCTGAATTCACTGTAATCCATCATCCTAATTCCAAAGGCAACAGTGCCACCTACTGACAAAAGAGAGAGACTACCAATTAAACTCGGACTTAGGACAGAAATCAGTGGATCAAACTATCAACCAGCCAGGCTAATTACCACCTAGCACAACTAGATTTATTAGCAGCCCTGTTTAGGACCAGGGTGCTAAATTAACATAGGCAAACTGCCGTTCTGCCTTTGTCCAGAATGATCGGCGGTTCCCGGCGGACATCGAGCCACCGAACCCCCTGATTGGCTCCCGCTGTGTCCAATCACAGTGGGAGCGGGTCGCTGGCAGCTCACGCATGCGCCCCAGACTCTGGAGTGTCAGATCACATACTAGGTACATGATCTGCCACAGAGCGGCCGTCCTGCCACAGTTTATGTGAGTGAGGTGGTCTGCAAGAGGTAAAGTATGTCTAAGTTCTTTTTTTTTCTTTTGGATAAAATGGTTAAAACCTCTGGCAATGTTATTGTTTTTGGCATTTGTGTCCGATTGGGGTGATATACCTTTGCTTCCTGTCCTTTAGACAACAGAAAGTAAGAGAAAACATTTCCAAAATAAGGGTAATAAAAGTTGTCATTAAAACAAGTGTCCCCAACTTCCCATTAGATTATTTCCCCTCTATTCCTGTGCTGGGGATAACTCAAAATTTAGCATTTTCCCTCATTACTGCAGGGATGCAGACAACAACATAAATTCCCACAATTACCTATTCTTATGCCCCGTACACACGGTCGGACTTTGTTCGGACATTCCGACAACAAAATCCTAGGATTTTTTCCGACGGATGTTGGCTCAAACTTGTCTTGCATACACACGGTCACACAAAGTTGTCGGAAAATCCGATCGTTCTGAACGCGGTGACGTAAAACATGTACGTCGGGACTATAAACGGGGCAGTGGCCAATAGCTTTCATCTCTTTATTTATTCTGAGCATGCCTGGCACTTTGTCCGTCGGATTTGTGTACACACGATCGGAATTTCCGACAACGGATTTTGTTGTCGGAAATTTTTATCTCCTGCTCTCCAACTTTGTGTGTCGGAAAATCCGATGGAAAATGTCCGATGGAGCCCACACACGGTCGGAATTTCCGACAACACGCTCCGATCGGACATTTTCCATCGGAAAATCCGACCGTGTGTACGGAGCATAAGAGTAGCAGGCAGTGCTATCCTTTGCGATCCCTCAGTGCCCACAGCTTATAAATCCTCTTTTTACATTAAAATACTGCCACTGTATACCTTTTTGGATGATCAGTATACCATGGTTACATGATAAACTGCACAGTTTCTCCAGTGCTGAGAGTTCAGGTAGGAGGATATTTCCACTACAGCCTGTAAACACGCCCACATGTGTGATGTCAATATCATGTGACCTGGCTAGCTTTAAAAACAGGTAAATGTTCTCTCCAGCATAAAAGACACAACTGGGCATGTGCAGGTCAGCTACCCTGCCTGTGTTAGCTGGCCTTTCCCAGATAGACAGTACAGGAGGGAAGGATCTGTGCATACAGGATAAAACCGCTTTTTTACACAATGCAGAGGATTAACCCCTTAGGTTCCACAGTGTGTATAACAAGCATACTATGCTGCATATACAGACTGATTGATTTCACTGTTGTGGGTTTAGTAACACTTTAAACCTGGGTTCACACTATAGCGATGCGGGAACCAGAGCGATTCCAGTGCGGGTTCCCGCATCTCTCCCGCAGGCAGTTCACACTGCCCTCTGCGAACCACTGCGGGTGTCAATACAATATTTATGACACCCACAGGTCAGTTCACAGATCACAGTGCGAACTGTGAATTCGGACAGGAATCTGATTGCCTGGGTGTGAACACCCATGCGATCTGATTCCAGTGCGGGAAAAGAAATGTCCTCGCACCTTTTTTGTGCGAATCCAATATGAGTTCAGCCATACAACTGTATGGCTGAACTCGCATTGCACAGACACTTTGCAATAGTGTGAACCCAGGCTAAAGGCTAAGTTCTCCTTTTGAAAAAATAAATAAATGCACATTTTTTGTAGGTATAAAAATGTGCACTTATTATTTTTTCTAAGGAGCCTGCAGAGCATTGCTCCAGTGATCAGCAGGCTGCAGACTATAGACTCTCAGGATAGCTGTCTGCCTGTACCTCCAATACAGGCAGGCAGTTACTTCAGAACAGGGAAATCAATGAACTATGAGGATGCTGGTGAGCTCCCTTGTGGTTCATTGAGAAAACAGGAAACTGTAAATGAATGACCTGTGAGTGGAGCCCCGCACAGCGCACTGTTTTAAAATTGTGACAGTAGGTGCAGGGAGAAGATCCCCTACCTGAGGTAGAGGCGGGGATCAGGGGGAGAAGTTGCAGATGCTGGAACATGTTACATGTTTTACCCTAAAAACGAGTGGAAGATGAAACATATTCCAAACATATAACATGTAACATAGCCTTTATTATAAAAACCTGGTGTAAGTTCTAACCCTTTCCCGATTTAAAATTTAAAAAATAAACGCTTGACAGTTGTCTGGATTTGGGATTTTGCATATATAATAATGAATACATTTGTAAATGAATATTGTATGTTGTACAGGTTTATTCTCTCCCAATTCTCATAAACTATTATAATTTAGAAATGTACAGTAAGCATTATTCTACTTTGATAATGGGTTCTCATATTCCTGTAAATGTATTCATATATACCTCATTAAATTTTTTTCTTGGACGTTAAACATTTACATTTTTATAGGATTCCATGTCTACATATTATATTCCAAGGGTAAAACTTAGAGATCTATTCATAAACAATTCACATAGCAATTTACTGAAAGTGCATGTATACTACTGTATGTATTTTGTGTAAAAGGGGCAAAAAAACAAAACAAATTTTGTTGGACTATTTCCTGCCCTGGTCAATTATTTTTTGGAAAAAAACTGTTCTAAAGTCCGGGCTTCCTATTCTTTTCCTCCTTTTGCAGCACTCTCTACCCTTTTGGGACTTGTAGTCCTTCAAAGTCTTTCTCCCGATCTACAGCTCTCATCAATCCCTACCGGCTCCTCCTTGCTCACCTGGCTCAATGGGCGCAGTTTGGTGCCCCTTGAAGCCAATTGCTTTTCTCCCATTGCTCACCCCCATTCCAGCCACTCTGCCAAAAGACGGCTACAGCGGGAGCTATGACTAAGCAACAATGATGTTGTGAAACGCGTCAGCTGTTTGTCCTGCTTCTGTTGTCACATGAACGTTGACTATTCATTACAATAAAGGCTTCTATCGACGTGCAGCTGTCTAAAATCCATTTATTCAATACAGTGGGCGCTTAGATTGCCGGGAGGGTGTACATGGACGTCCCCTCTTGCTTGCGCACCCCCATGCGGCATGCAGGCGGCGCGCTCTTTGATCACTGGGTCTTTGGGGCTCGGCTGATCACAGATCAGAGCAAGGGGTTGATCCCGGCCCTTTACCACACGATCAGCTGTCAGCCAATGACAGCTGATCAAATGATGTAAGCAGAAGCCAGTAGTCGGCTTTTTTTCCCCTCACACTGACAGTGTGAGGAGAAAAAAATAAGTCGATTACCGGCTTGTTTAAACTGGACATCAGTCCCACACAGTGACAGTCACTGCTGCCAAATAGTGCCCACCAGTGCCACCTATCAGTACTCACCAGTACTACTAACAAGCGCCACCTATCAGTGCCCAATCAGTGCTGCCAATTAGTGCTCATTAGTGCCACCTATCAGTGCTGCCTATGAGTGCCATCTACAGGTGCATATCAGTGCCCATCAGTACCACCTATTAGTGCCACCTCTCAGTGCTCATCAGTGCCCACCAGTGTCACCTATCAGTGCTCATCAGTGCCACCCATCAGTGCACATCAATGAAGGAGAAAAATTACCTGTTTGCAAAATGTTATAACAAACTATAAAAACTGTTTTTTTTTCAAAATGTTTCGTCATTTTGTTCTTTGTTTAGCAAAAAAATAAAAATCCAGTAGTGATTAAATAGCACCAAAAGAAAGCTCTATTTGTGTGAGACATATGAGAAAAATGTCATATGGGTGCAGTGTTGCAATTGCCATTCAAAGAGAAAAGCAATAGAGGGAATATCTTCCAATGGGGACACTAGTTCTGATGAGCAGGGATTTCTTTACAGTTCCTGTTTGGCTATAGGACAGGAAGTGAAGGGAAATCTCTGCAATAGGACACAGATGGTGAACAAAAAATATCTGTCAGGGATTATAACCCTCCCTTACTCTATACAAAATGGAAAAAAAAAGCCTGTAGTTCTACTTTGAGGCCTGGTTCACACTAATATGATTTAAGATGTAACTTTGGAGGGGGGGGTCACACAGAATTGCAATACAATGAAAACTACATTGCTTCCAATGGTGCCTGTTCACAAAAATGCAGTGCAACTGTGATGCACTGCGACTTGGGAAAGGGCCCTGTGCTATTTTGGTGCGATTTACAGTGCGATTTAGCCCCACTGAATATGCAAACCACATCCAAAATGCAACCAAAGTCACATCAAAGTCGCACTACGTAATCACACTGCAAATCACATTAACCGCTTCCCGTCCGCCTCACGCAGATATACTGTGGCAGAAGGGCACATACAGGCAGATTAACGTACCTGTTTGTCCTTTCAGAGGCGGCTTGTGGGCGCACCCGTCGGGAGCTCCATGACTGTGATCTAGGGTCCCGCGGACCCGATGTCCGCGGGGATACCCGCGATCGTCTAACGGTGAGGAAGAATGGGGAGATGCTGATGTAAACAAGCATCTCCCCGTTCTGCCTAGTGGCACTGTCACTGATCTCTGCTCCCTGTGATCGGGAGCGGTGATCAGTGTAGTGTCACACACAGCCCCTCCCCCCCACAGTTAGAAACACTCCCTAGGACACACTTAACCCCTACAGCGCCACCTAGAGGTTAACCCCTTCACTGCCAGTGACATTTTTACAGTAATCAATGCATTTTTTTAGCATAGATTGCTGTATTAATGCCAATGGTCCCAAAAATGTGTCAAAATTGTCCGATAAAATCGATAAAAATCGCTGATCGCTGCCATTACTAGTAAAAAAAAAATTATTAATAAAAATGCCATAAAACTATCCCCTATTTTGTAAACGCTATAACTTTTGCGCAAACCAATCAATAAATGCTTATTGCAATTTTTTTTTACCAAAAATATGTAGAAGAATATGTATCGGTCTAAACTGAGAAAAAAAAATGTTTTTTTATATATTTTTTGGGGATATTTATTAGAGCAAAAAGTAAAAAATAATGCGTTTTTTTTCAAAATTGTTGCTCTTTTTTTATAGCGCAAAAAATAAAAACTGCAGAGGTGATCAAATACCACCAAAAGAAAGCTCTATTTGTGGGAAAAAAAGGACGTCAATTTTGTTTGGGAGCCACGTCACACGACCGCGCAATTGCCAGTTAAAGCAACGCATTGCCAAATCGCAAAAAGTGCTCTGGTCTTTGGCCAGCAAAATGGTCCGGGGCTTAAGTGGTTAAAATCACATTGCAATAGTGTGAACTGAGTCTAAATGCACATGTAAAAATAAAACATATCCATTAAAAACACGATAGGTAGAAAATGTGAGAAAGGTCAACTTGGGTTTTCTAAAACAAAGTATTTAGCAAATGTAGAATGCAAGCCTTTAGAAGAAAGAAGTAAAATAAAGAACACATAAAGAAATAATACCTATCTTTGCATTGTGCTTCCAGTATGCTATTAAATTCGACCTCTAATGTTGCTAAAGACAAATCAGCATTTGCATTTCCCTCATTTATACACAGATGAGAATTATGTTTATCAAATGTATTTGTATGTACGTTAAAACTGGATCACCCTTATCTGCAGGGCAACTGGCCTTCATTTCGATACTGCCAAATAACCCCCTTGGAACTTTCTACATCATAGCGTTCAATTATAACATTCAGGGCCATATTTTAAAACTCTTCTAAGACACAACTTCAAATACAACCCTTCAGACCAGTAGAATCCTACAGCCCTGCCTCTATTTCACTGAAATCTCAAAGCCGTTTGATCGTCCTGTCTTTGTAGTGAGTTCGAGCAGTGTGGATACTGTGGAATAAGTCCTGGATACAGCCTGCAGCAATTCTAAGGGTCAGAGTGCCACTTACTATAAGTTTTCTGCTCTTCCCATTCTGGTACATTTGCACAGTAGGATCCCCGTCTAAGAGTGCCTAACATTAGCCAAGTAAGTACTTTAAAGATAAGGAGCACAATTCATAACTATGTGACCTTAATATGCTAGACAGTTAACAAGGAACATATATAGCGACATAAAAGGAGGTAATATTAGAAAAGAAAAGATCAGTTACGTGTCCCTTTGCAAGACGGCTGCTTCCGAGCACTTCATTAATCCGTCCATATCTTGGAATGCGACAAATCTTTATAATAGGAAACTGTCATATCAGGTACAAAAGAAAAGGCAGAAAAAGCTGGCGATTATAGTGTAGCCTAACTCATGTCTGTGCTCTATACTAGGTGTAAAATGTGAATTTGCATCACAACACTCATCAATTATTAAAGTGTTACTTAACCCACAACAGTAAAATCTGTCTGCAGTAAAGCTTGCTTGTTATACTCACTGTGGAACCTAAGAAGGTTAATCCTCTGCATTGTGTAAAAAGGCTGTTTGATCCTGTCTTCTGTGACCCTCCCCTTCTTCCATTGTCCCCTGATAATTTCTTGATAACACAGAGCCTATGGAATCAGGCTGCACATGCTCAGTTTGGTGTGTATTGCAGCACAGGGCCAATCAGTACTGTCCAGACAGAGAGTCAGGGGTCTTGCAGTCTCATAGGGCAGTCGAAAAAAAACTCCTCCTACAAGCTTTACCTGTGTTTGGCTGGACACTGCTAGAAGTCACAAAACTGTTATATACTGCTGATGGGAAAAGGTATTTAGCAGTTTATATTTACTAAAGTAATTGCATTTCCGTGTTCTGTGTACTGTGGGGGACCAGATATAGTGAATGCAGGGTCCTGGGTTTCGTAAACTTTAATGTGAACATCCAACCATAACTTTAAAGTTTTTGAATAGAAGGGCTAAGGATTAGAACCTCCGTAGGGTTTTTATTGCTATTCATGGTATCCCTGACATGGGTTTTACCACTATATAAAAATAATTTTAAAAAAACGTTTGGGCTGGACAAGTGCTTTAAAAAGAATTCACTGAATGATATCTGAAAGTTGACAAAAGTAAAGCATATTCTACATTTCATTCAAATTCTGAAGCCTGATTGGTCACTTGCTTTAGCGCCACTTTGGCTAAAGAGTTCAAGAATCTGTCCCATGGCCAGGGTTCAATTTACCTGTCAACTATTTTAAACATTTGAATTAAATAGTCCTGCTAAAATGTAGGTACAAGAGCTGTCCCCCTAATATATTACCTCCTGCAATAGATCAGCCCTGATTATACACACGGGCAAAGAAATGTCTCTGTAGTGCTCAGGAAAGGTGGATAGATTGGTGCATGCTTCTCCCTGAAAAAGATGTAAAATAGAGTCTCACAGCACAGATTGCGGGATCCCAAAAGTGTAACTCCACTTTTAGTGGAGTTACACTTTTTGGGTGAGCACCAATTACAAGTCAAATTTGTACCTGTCCAACAAGACCTTCTCTGTGCTTGACAGTAAACATCTTCTTCTTCAAAACCTTCACTTTTTAATCCTGCTCCTCACCCACATGCATCTTAATTTATTACTTAGAAGTAGTGTATTGCAGTATTGCAGTGAATGAGGCCACACCTCTGTACCCTTGAATTTGACTAGCAAAACGGAGTTTCTCCAAGGAAATTTTCCAGTTGGCTAGCCAATAAAAGCCAGCTAGATTTTAACAGAGGCCTCTACTGAGACACATACGAGGGTAGCCATTACTTTCCTTTTCCTGGATTATGGCTGTCTCTGACGTTGGAACTTTTTGAGTCACTAACCAGGAATAAGCAAACATATTAGAAAGTCAGAATTCAGTCAGAACACCTGAATACTTGTTCTAGGTCACACTAGTGATCTAGAAAGCCACGGCATCAGCATTGACAATTAAAAAGCTAGCACTTCCAAAAGGAGAGTTTAGCAATGGCATCCTATTCTCTCAGTAAATGATTCCTTTAAAGTGATTGTAAAGCTTGTTCTTTTTAAATTAAAATACCAAAAATACCAAACATATTTACCTGTCTGGTATTGCACAGAGTGATCCCGAACCCCCTCTTCTGGGGTCCCCTGCCAGCAGTCTTGGTTCTTCCTCTTTTGTGTTTTCCCCCATAGCAAGCCGCTTGCTATGGATGCAGATGTGTGGGCTCCATCCCGAGCCAGGCTATGCATGTCTATAGACACACACAGTGTGGCTCAGCCCTGCCCCCAGCTCCCTTTACCCTAGGTTTGACTGACAACAGCAGGAGCCACCAAAGGCTCCCACTGCTGCCGAGTCTCCTGTGAGAAGAGAGAGAGTGGAGAAGAGCTGCTACATAAGGGCACAGCACTAAGGGGTGGGGTGGGAATGGGGGGGGGGGGTACAGACACATGAAGGTATTTTACCTTAAAACAGAGAATGCATTAAGGTAAAAAAAAATTTAAAAAAATGTGCCTTTCAAACCCCTTTAAATTAAATTGGTGCATAATGTATTTTTATAGAAAAGAACTTCTACTGTATTTGCTTTAGTTGAATTAATCATTAAAGTCCAGGGTTTTAGAAGCTTTTAGAAAGTTTTAGAAGTCAGAAAATCACTTGGTTCCTAGATTCACTAAATTCTAAAATCGTCACCACTTGGGTTTTCATGAATACGATCTAACATAAAAAAAAGACCTTTTGTTGTACTGTCATGTTTTAAGAGAAATGTCTCCCTATCAGGATCTGCAGGTTGCCCATCACTACATATGTCATACTGATGGTCATAACTGTGTCTATGTAACACTATAAAGGTATTTCCTATATAAAAGGCTTTACATAAGTTTCAACTTGAAAAATATATAACCCACTCACCGGAACATTCGGCTTCATGTCGGATATCCACTTTTCCACTTGTTAGCATCTGTATTTCTTTTCCAACCTTCGCAGATAAAAAAGAATTGTTTAAAACTTGGCCAATTCATAGTACAAAGGATTTATAATATATATCTGACATAGACTCCTATTCAATACAACAGTTCCATCTTTAGATTTACTGTATTTATTCATTTACTATTTATTGTAATAGAACAATTGGTGTCGTTTCATATAACGGATAGACCTTAAGTAGTAACTTTCCCCACTAGACCATCTTTTCTTGGGATCTCTTTATGTACTCATCCAATGCGTATATCATATCTAAATCTGAGAACAAAAATGTAAAGCTGATCTCCACCTTTAATGCCCCTTAAAATAGTTTGGTTGGGCCAAGCTGGTCTAAACAAACTATTTACTGCACTGACAGGTGCGCTTGCTGCGCCTGCTGCATGAGCGGTATGTATAGTTACATAGTAGGTGACGTTGAAAAAAGACACAAGTCCATCAAGTCCAACCTATGTGTGTGATTTTATGTCAGTATTACATTGTATATCCCTGTATGTTGCGGTCGTTCAGGTGCTTATATAATAGTTTCTTGAAACTAACAATGCCCCCCACTGAGACCACCGCCTGTGGAAGGGAGTTCCACATTCTTGCCGCTCTTACAGTAAAGAACCCTCTACATAGTTTAAGGTTAAACCTCTTTTCTTCTAATTTTAATGAGTGGTCACGAGTCTTGTTAAACTCGCTTCTGTGAAAAAGTTTTATCCCCATTGTGGGATCACTAGCATGGTATTTGTATATTGAAATCATATCCCCTCTCTTCTCCAGAGAGAATAAGTTCAGTGCTCGCAACCTTTCCTCATAACTAATATCCTCCAGACCCTTTATTAGCTTTGTTGCCCTTCTTTGTACTCGCTCCATTTCCAGTACATCCTTCCTGAGGACTGGTTCCCAGAACTGGACAGCATACTCTTAGCTACATCAAGTATACAGCTCTGTGTTTGGGCTGTGCGATGGTAACTTTCTGCCTCACTCCCAGGAACAAAATAGAGTCAAGCTGAGCACTGCTCAGCCATTCATGGGAAGCTTTGTGTTCTATGAATGAATACAAAGCTCTTTCTGATTGGCGGAGGTGGAGAGGGATGCGGATGACGTCACAACTCAATTTTATTTCAGGAGCGAGATAGGAAGTCTCTGTCACACTTCCAGAACACAGCACTCTATATTGTATGTAGCTGAGGCTATAAAAAGTTAATACAGCACATTCAACAAGTGGACCATTAAAGGTGGAGATCAGCTTTAAAAAATTGCAGCAAACCAGACTTTTACCCTTTATTATTACCTGGTGATCCTGCCAGTAGCACATCTCCTACCCTGGGGTGACAATGCTCACTGTTTGGAATCTATGGCGGATCAATGTTGTCATCCTAGGCTGTTCTCCTGATTTGTCCACAACGACCCCCTCTCATCTTATTCAAAATTATAGGTGGAGGTCTTCTTTATTTCACAGAAGAGAATTGTAGCCCCTTTCAGTCTGTCTGCCAGCAGGGTTACTGTCACTTCTGCTGCCCTGCACCTCTCAAGCTGTTAAGGACTGTATACTGTCACAGGGAAAGCTGTAAAAAATCCCTGCCCACCACCTGGGATCACAGAGAGGAAGATAAAACTGAGCTGGTGTGGATTGTGGGCAACTATGACTTGTGACAGATAAAGTCTCCAGACAAACTGAGCCCGTATGACAGATTGGCAATAGAACTACACACACCAGTGTGATTGCGGCTCTGTGGAAAGGAAAAGGAAGGTCTGTTCTCAAGCTTGAGGCAGATGTGGTGAGAACATTGTGCTGTAAGTTGCTAGCAGAACATTTCACCATTGTATTGGAGACAAAGAGAGCCAGAGTAGCAGACAACTCCTGGTACATGAGTATTCCACTGTTGCTGACCTGATCTGCCACCTGATGGTTGGGTTGGGGAAAACGCCACTGTCGCTGACTGGTGTTGCCTTCTGAGATCACCACTGTCTTTGGCC
The DNA here is from genome assembly GCF_042186555.1 of Aquarana catesbeiana. NCBI lineage: Eukaryota > Metazoa > Chordata > Amphibia > Anura > Ranidae > Aquarana > Aquarana catesbeiana. The sequence continues at coordinate 279,497,423 of NC_133330.1, forward strand.
AGTGCTGCTATCTGATTGTTGAGAAGACCGCAGCTGCCACTGACTTCATTTAGTCAGACGAAGAACAGAGGGAGACCAGCTGTCACCTCAGGAGTTGGTAAGAGGTCGCTGCCAAAACCTTCAGCACCCCATTAAAGAGGAACAATATTGTTTGTTTGGAACACAGTGCAGGTGCTTATACAGGGGTTAGGAGGAGCTTATCTTGAACACTTCACACCAGATCTGGGCCCCAGTGTGCTGGCCAGCAGGGAAAGAGTTTTATAGTAACAACGACAGACTATTATAGTAACATTCATTGTTCTATAGGCAGGGCCCACCCTAGTAAAGGGTTTAGGGGTCATTCTCTGGACCATTGTCAACTGTATGCTACTAATTTATATATATATATATATATATATATATATATATATATATACATATTTTATATATATGTATATATATATACATATATATAAAAAGAATTGGGACACCTGCCTTTACACGCACATGAACTTTAATGGCATCCCAGTAGGGTTCAGTATTGAGCTGACCTACCCTTTGCTGCTATAACAGCTTCAACTCTTCTGCGAAGGCTGTTTACAAGGTTTAGGAGTCTCAGCATTGAGGACACCGCAGATTCTGACCAAATTTTCAAATCCATTTGCAGAAATGCAATCCCAAACTTGCAAGGAACCTCCAACATACATCACTATTGCATATATATAAAAAGAATTGGGACACCTGCCTTTACACGCACATGAACTTTAATGGCATCCCAGTAGGGTTCAGTATTGAGTTGACCTACCCTTTGCTGCTATAACAGCTTCAACTCTTCTGCGAAGGCTGTCTACAAGGTTTAGGAGTCTCAGCATTGAGGACACCGCAGATTCTGACCAAATCTTCAAATCCATTTGCAGAAATGCAATCCCAAACTTACAAGGAACCTCCAACATACATCACTATTGCCTGCAGACACTCATTATTGTACCGGTTTCCAGCCCTTTGCTTAGCCTTATTTCCACATCTGAGGTATGGCTTTTTGGCTGCAATTCTTCCAGGCAGACCACTTCTGGCCAGAATTCTCCAGACAGTAGATGGGTCTACCTAGGTCCCACTGGTTTCCGCCAGTTCTGTGTTGATTACACTGCTGGACATCTTCTGATGTCAAAGAGAAGTAAGCATGATGTGTCTTTTGTCTGCTGCATTAACTCTCCTTGGCTGACCACTGCGTCTACAGTCCATAATGTTGCCAACATCCTCAATGTTTCTTTGTGCTTATTTCAAAGAGCTTGAACAGCACATCTTGAAACCCCCGTCTTCTTTGAAGTCTTTTCCTGGGAGAGACTTTGCTGATGCAGCATAAATACCTTGTGTTTTGTTGCTGTGCACAGTCTTGCCATGGTGTATGACCTGTGACGTGAAACTTCCACAACCTTTCCTTATTAGCAGGGTATGACTGTTCCTCAACCAGCCTTCTACACCGCTGTTTCTGTTTCAGTTAATGACTGTGTTTCAACCTATATATGAAATGGATGATCATTAGCACCTGCTTGGTGCAATTAGTTAATCATACACCTGACTATAATCCAACAAAATCCCTGACTTTGTGGAAGTGTACTAAGTGTAGAAGTGTTAAGCCTCGTACACATGATCGGATTTTACGGCAGGAAATGTGTGATGACAGGCTGTTGACAGAAAATCCGACCGTTTGTATGCTCCATCGGACAATTGTTGTCAGATTTTCCGCGGACAAATGTTGGATCGCAGGTTTTAAAATATTCCGCGGACAAATGTCTGTTGTCGGATTTTCCAAGCGTGTGTACACAAGTCCGTCTGACAAAAGTCCAAAGTGCAAACAAGCATGCTCGGAAGCAAGGACGAGCCAGAAGCGGTCGGTCTTTTCAAAGGCCTTTTTTTTCTAGTGATATCAAGAATAATATTATTATGCTTTTTTTTATTTTTATTTAAGCAAGTTACCACAACACCATTATCCCGTAGTTTTTAAGATCAAAGATACAACTATGTTAGAGTCCCTTGTCAATTTTACATTGTATTTTTTTTTTATGTAACTGCCTTCTCCCAAACTGTCATTTGAAGTAAAACACATAGCCAAGTATTATTCTCCACAATTTTTTTTTTTGCATTAAAAAAAGAAAACAAATAAAATTAGACATGCTATCTGCCAATAGAACTTAACCAAAAAGTGCATTCTATGCATCCAAAAATATAGAAAATATACCAAATCAAATCATTATTCAACCAAAAAAATAATGTCAAAGCAATAACTCCAAGGCCAATAATAAATAACACGTTATCTCCTCCGATTCCACAACATGGCTGGTTGATGAACGACCGTTCAGAAACAAACTGAAAAGCGCAAAATGAAAAGTGCGAAATGAAAAGCGCAAATCAACACTCACCAAACTTCTACTAACACAAAATTAGCAGAAGGAGCCCAAAGGGTGGCGCTAAAGAGCTGAAAAACAACATAGTACGTCACTACGTTTGTATTTGTTGGCCGACAAGTCCTTGCCGTTTGTTGTATGCATGACAAGTTTGGACCAATGCCCTCCAGACAAAAGTTCACGGTTTTGTTGGCCAACAATCTGATCGTGTGTACGAGGCTTAAGGATTGATGCTGGTTTGAAGCCAAAGGGTAGTCACACCAAATATTGATTTGAGTTAGATTTTGTAAATTGATAAAAAATATGCAAATAAATATATTAAAACATATTTTTTGAAAGCATTCTTACTTTACAACATTTCTTCACATCTGCCTAAAACATTTGCACAGTATTGTGTAAAAGTATATATATATATATATCTTTGTTTACCGCCTGTATACCCTATTTGCTGCTGTTTTATATATTTGTTTGAGGGGTTGTTGCCATTTCCATTTCTCTGGTTTCTGCATATACTGTATAAATATTGTCCCAGTAAATATCCCCTCTTCAGCCCGGGTGTACCAGGGAGCATGGTGCTGCTTACAGATTAATGGGCTTTGGAAACAGAGGAACAGAGGACCTAAGACAATACCAGCTCCTTTGTGGGTAAGTGCTACACAATAAAGGTAGATAACATTAATTGTTTGAGATTTCAGTTCAGTTACAGCAAGTTAGAAACACAATAGGTTTCTATCAAGACCAATAGATGTTTTCCTATACTTGCAGAATATGTATTTGCGAGAAAAAAGAAAACAAATGTAGCCACCACATCTGAGGACTGGTAACTCTAAAGCAGGGGTCTCAAACTGGCGGCCCTTCAGCTGTTGTGAAACTATAAGTCCCATCATGCCTCTGCCTGTGGGAGTCATGCTTGGAACTATCAGCCTTGCAATGCTTCATGGGACTTTGCAACAGTTGGAGGGCCAACAGTTCGAGACCCCTCCCCTTCTCTAAAGTGTATATGAAACCATTTTAGTTTAGATTAGGTTAGGGCTAGAACTTCTATCAACTTTTTCATGCTATGTCCCCTTTGGACAGATTTTCAATCCCTAGGACCATTTTCTCCAAGACTGAAATGTAAGGAAACTACAACATTTTCAGATGTTACCAGAACAGGAGAAGAGGGTACACTTCCAATGGGGGCACTTGTTCCGGTGAGTACCATCCAAGAGATATGAGATGATTGTATGTACCTGCGCTGATGTGAGTAACTGAACAAAACTTTCAAATCCATCTAATCCCATGAATAGATAATGAAAAAGATAATATATACTAAAAAACGAAATAAAAGTGAAAAAGCCACACTGGCCAGCTGCTGTGTCTGATGCAACCCCTTACAGGTTATGATCCAAATATAGATCTTGTATAGAACAGTGATGGCGAACTGTGGCACTCCAGATGTTTTGGAACTACATTTTGTAGTTGAGCACCATGGGAAATGTAGTTCCAAAACATCTGGGTGCCAAAGTTCGCCATCACTGGTATAGATTATTACCAGAGCTCAGACCTTCTTAGTATTGTGTTCCAAATACTTTATAAAGTTCTTCAAAAATTATGGCTCACACTTATATAAATATAACATGCTCAAAATCCATACATTTTTGCACATCTTTGGATTGTAAGCACTTTATATTTATATACAGTAGGTGTAAGTCATAATCTTTAAAGGACTTTATGAAGTATTTGCAACAAAATACTAAGAAGGTCTGAGCACTGGACACATTATATACAATATATTTAAACCACCCAAAAGAGAATTTCCCTTATGTATACTTACTATTATGTCTTGAGACAGGAAGTGAAGAAAAATCACTCCAGTATATATATATATATATATATATATATATATATATATATATATATATATATATATATAGAGAGAGAGAGAGTGGGGAAAATTAGAAAATTATTATTTGATCGCCTGCAGATTTTGTATATTTGCCCATTTACAAAGAAATGAAGGGTCTACAATTTTTTTTATAGTTTTATTTTAAATGATAGAACACCAACCAAAAATCCAGAAAAAACTCACGATACAAATGTTATAAATTGAGTTGCAGATTCTACTCTTCTTTACAGATCTTCTCTAAATCCTTAGGGTTTCTTGGCTGTCACTTGGCAACTCAAAGCTTCCGCTCCCTACATACATTTTCTAAGTAAGGTCTGGAGGCTGGCTAGGCCACTCCATGACCTCAATGTGCCTCTTATTGAGCCGCTCCTTCATCTCCTTGATGGTATGTTTTGGGTCATTGTCATGCTGAAAGATCCATCCATGACCCATCTTCAGTGTTCTGGCTGAGGGAAGAAGGTTCTCATACAAGAATTTACAATACATGGCCCATAGGCCCCTCAATGCAAGAAAGTAGAGAAACAGCCCCAAAGCATAATGTTTCCACCTCCATGCTTGACTGTAGGGATGGTGTTCTTAGGGTCATAATAAGCATTTTTCTTCCTCCAAACACAGCGAGTCCCCCTCCTCAAGAAGGCACGTGTACAGTCATGCTAATGGATAAGGAAATGATTCAGACAAGTATTTTGAGAAAGTGCTGTCGTCAGATGAGACCATAATTAAGCTCTTTGAGATCAACTTGACTCGCCATGTTTGGAGGAAGAAAAATCCTGACTATGAGCCTAAGAACACCATCCCTACAGTCAAGCACAAAGGTGAAAACATGATGCGTGGGGGCTGTTTCCCTGCTAAAGGTACAGGCTGACTTAGCGGCATTGAGGGGCCAATGAATGGGGCCATGTATTGTAAAATCTTGAATGAGAACCTTCTTCCCTCAGCCAGAACACTGAAGATGGGTTGTGGATGGGTCTTCCAGCATGACAATGACCCAAAACATGCCGTCAAAGCAACAAAGGCAGTCTCCAGACCTTAATACTATAGAAAATTTATGGAGGGAGATGAAACTTCGAGTTGCCAGGAGACAACCAAGAAACCTTAAGGATTTAGAGAAGATCTGTAAAGAAGAGTAGACCAAAATCCCTCCTGAGATGTGTGCAAATCTGGTCACCAACTACAAAAAATGTCTTACCTCTGTGCTTGCCATCAAGGATTTCTCCATCAAGTACTAAGTCATGTTTTGCTTAGGGATCAAATACTTATTTTACTCACTGAACTGCAACTCAATTTATAGCATTTGTTTTATGTGTTTTTTTCTGCATTTATGGTTGATATTTTGCCTCTATCATTTAAAATACACCTATGATAAAAATTATATAGACCCTTCATTTCTTTGTAAGTGGGCAAACTTACAAAATCTGCAGGGGGATCAAATATTTATTTTCCCCACTGTGTGTATATATATATATATGTGTGTATTCTATCCAGAATTGAAAAGAAAATTTAGGCTTTGGATATACAGTACTTTAAGTACTTTAAAGAAATTTCGGCTGGTTTCAATATAACTGAGTGCCAGCACTCCTAGGGTGACTGACCTGTGCACTCAGTGTTTCCTCAATAGGGAAATCAAATGTTTGTTTAATTCCTTTAAAAACAAAAAAAATAAAAAACATTTTCAAAATTAAAATTACTGTTGGATGTACACCTGGCAAAATGGATTGCAAGGGCTGACTGGGCAAATTGCCAGCTGAGTAGATTTTAAGATGTTCGCGCATCTCTACTCTTTACTAGAAAGGACATTTGTGCATAGAACAACATGGTACGCAGAACAATTTTAACCTTTAAATCCTTTCATATTCTCTGGAAACCTCAGAGAAAACTCAAAGAGATAGAAACAAAAATTAAAGCTATATGCATTTGACTGCAGCTGATACTTGTAAAAACGCAGAGGATCAGAAAATAGCCATTTTGTTACAAACAATAGGTGAAAAAGGCTTGAAGCTGTTGAACACAATAAATACAGTGAAAATCCCCAAGCAACCACTATCAGGTGAATGTAGCTTGAATTCAGGAAGCATTGCAATCTTAGGGAAAAAAATACGATTTTGAGAGATAAGAGGGCAATGTCAGTATCAAAAACCACAGGTATAGATAGGCAAATGTAAAACTTTTCAAAAGATAAAAAAGAAAGACTAAATTGAAGGAAATTGATGGTATAATTCTATAAAATTGTGCTCAGCATAATATCAACCCTGCTTTGAAAGAAATGTTGCAACTTGACTCTGACTTAATATTAAATTAAACCGTGTCAATTTACAGGATCAAATAGACCACTGAGGGTGCCACAGTAGCACACTTTACATGCGCTGTGGTGCTATTCATTCTAAATAGCACCCATGCAACCTACAGTGCACTGCTACATTACACTATGATAAAATTACAAAATTGTAGCAGTTACAATTTTAAGTACATTGCAATATGTTAGACAGCCTATTGAAATTAATAGGCTGCCCCAACACAATGGCAAATAACACTTAACCAGTTTCCGCCTGGCATATAGCAAAATGACAGCTGGACGGTAGTTTAATTGTCCTGACTAGACATCATATGATGTCCTTCTGAACAAGCCGCTCGCGCGCGCCCCCGGCGGCGCGCAGCGCAGTGATTAGTCGTGCGGTGTGTTGCTCGACTATGACGTATGCTCTTTACCATGTGATCAGCTGTGTCCAAACACAGCTGATCGCAGTGTAAATAGGAAGTGCCCATTATTGGCATTCCTCTACTCACGCTGACAGTGCATTAGTAGAGGAGAGCCGATAAGTGGCTTTCCTCAAGGGGGGGGGAGCTGTACTGATGCCCAATGATGCCCACCAGTGCCCATCAGTGATGCCTGTCAGTGCCATGCATCAGTGCCCTCCATCAGTGCACATCACTGCCCATAAAGGCTGCCCATCAGTGCTGCATAACAGTGCCACTTATTAGTGCCCATCAGTGCTGCATATTAGTGCTTGCTCATCGGTGCCCATCAGTGACTTAACCTTCACATCAGTGAAGGAGAAAATGATTTATTTACAAAATTTTGTAACAGAAACAAAAAAAACCTTTTTTTTCAAAGTTTTCTGTCTTTTTTTGTTTGTTTAGCAAAAAATAAAAAACTCAGTAGTGATTAAAGGGTAACTAAAGGTTTGTTTTAAAAAAACAAAAAAACAAAAACAAACATGTTATACTTACCTCCTCTGTGCAGTTGGTTTTGCATAGAGTGGTCCTGTTCCTCCTCTTCTGGTTTCCCTCAGTTGCGCTCCTTCTCTTCTTCGGGGCACTTGTGTGGGCGTGCTCCCGTGTCAGGCTGCTGCGACATAGACAGCAGGCCTTTGGCTAGTGGCTGCCCAGAAGCCACTAGCCAAATGCTTGGCTTGCGGTTATGACACTATTTCAATGCAAAATTCCCATTCGGATGGAAAAAAAACACAATCAGGAGGCAGCAGTATCACCTCCTGCACTAACATTGTGAGGGTCTTAAGGGGAATTTCAGTGTTATGCTGCATACAGAGTACAGGGTTCAGGTGCGCAATGCATACAGAGTGCAGGGTTAAGGGGTGTGCAGAATACAGGGGTGCCCCCTTTTCCCCAAAATCACCCCCTCCCCCAGTACAGTGCTCTACTCCCTCCCCCAAATCCCCCTCCTTGGCGGTACCTGATAGAGAACTGCGGCTGCAGAAAAGTAGGATAGGTTACCTAGGAGGTGAGTGTAGTGTAGCTGCGAGGCACATTGAGCCACGGGCACAGGCTTCAGGAGCTGTTGCATTTAGACAATCACCAGGTTCCAACTACCTATTTATGAGAGAGGTGGCGGGCGAAGCACAATTGAGATCACTCTGCAGCCAGAACTAGAGGAGCAGGATCGGCAAATGCGGCTGCCTGCTTCTTCCGCCCCAGGGCTCCAGCCTGCTTCTATTTGAAAAAAATCCCAACTGGCTCCAAACTCTGCCTAGATAAGTGGCTGCTGGGTCTGCATTAAGCTGTCAAGGGGTTCTTTCTTACATTTGCTGAGCCAACACTCACCTGCCTGAAAAAAATGACTAATTTTTACTGACCTATGATTTCTGGAACATTTACTGACAGCTGTAAAAATCACACAGATTTTTACAAATTGTCAGTAAATTTACTGATGGTTGCCAACTGGCCAGGGGGCAGAAAAACCACAGCTCAGTGCAACATGTTTTTGTGATTGTAAAGTCTAATTTTTTTAGTTAAAAATAACAAACATGTTATACTTACCTGCTCTGTGAAATGGCCCCTCCCTACTGTTGAGTGCCCCTACAGCAAGCAGCTTGCTATGGGGGCACCTGAGCTGAGTCACAGCTCCCTGTGTCCATTCAGACCGCGGCCCAGGCGTCGCTCCCTTTCTTTTCCCATTGGCTGACTGACTTTGATGGACAACAGAGGGAGCAAATGGCACTGCGCTGCTGTCTCAGCCAGTCAGGAGGGAGATGAGGAAGGCTCCGGCCGAAACATGTTAGCACTTTAGATGTCGCACTGCTGTTAGTGCTCAATAAAGATTTAAGAAGAAGCAATCGAGTTGCTGGCATTTCTTGCTAATTCGATGTTTATGGGACACAGCAAGCCTGAGCACCGTTATTCAACTCATCATTCTACAATCATGAGGTAGAGCTTGGGTGAGTTTTTGTCTACATATTCAGGAGGGAGAGTCCCGGACAGCTGAGACACTGTTGCAACATCGCTGGATCGAGATGGGGCTCAGGTAAGTATTAGAGGGGCTGAGGGGGCGGCTGCACACAGAAGGTTTTTTATCTTAATGCATAGAATGTATTAAGATAAAAAACCTTCTGCCTTTACAATCACTTTAAGGTCCAGTATATGGTGCAGTCATAAGTGTGTAGGATTTACAATTTTTTTTACAGATTTTTGCAAAACCAGAATTATTGTTTTACCTTTAGGATATACAATTCAAACTTGCATTGCAATTGGGGAGCTCAGCATAGTTTTTAGTGAGAATTAAAGTGAACTTTAACCCAGCCATTAAAATCTTAAATAAGCTATAACATACTAATGTGTTTTTAAAAGTTCTTCCCTTAGGTTTTTATACACATCCCTCTTGTGCCTTTTGCAAGTTGTTAGCATGTATTTGGTACAAATTTTATCAAAAAATGTGTATATTAGGCTATGCACTATGCCTTTGCGCCCTCTTGCGTTTGTCTTTTTGGTATTATTAGGATTCCCCTGTCTGAAGAGGGAAGCATTGGGGAAGCTTGCCAGCAGTGTGATAAGGATGTCCCTTGGCTACAGTTTCCCTTGCTCTCACTAGCACCTCAGTGCTACAGTGATATCAGTATATACACCTGATTATGGCAGTAGGCAGTGGTGTCTCTAGGGGGCGGCTTTTGGGGCTATAGCCCCGAATCTGGGACCCATAGCCCCGACTCTCTGCAGGGGTCCCCAAGGGGAGGGGGGCTCTCTGGGGACCCTGATTTTAAGGGCGAGGCTCTCTGGGGACCCTAATTTTAAGGGGGGCTCTCTGGGATCCCTGATGTAAGTGGGGGGCTCTCTGGGGACCCTGATGCAAGGGGGAGGCTCTCTGGGGACTCTGATGTAAGGAGGAGGCTCTCTGGGGACCCTGATGTAAGAGGGGGCTCTCTGGGGACCCTGATGTAAGAGGGGGCTCTCTGGGGACCCTGATGTAAGGGGTGCTCTCTGGGGACCCTGATGTAAGGGGGGCTCTCTGGGGACCCTGATGTAAGTGGGGGGCTCTCTGGGGATACATACACACACACATGTATATTACTGTATATATGTGTGTGACTTTCTTTACTACGCTGTTATGGGCTCTAGCCCCAGATCTTTTGTAGACCTAGCAACGTCCCTGGCAGTAGGACCTACTTACACAGCTCTGGGGTTTCTCCTAATAATGCTAACACTTCTTCGCCTTTCTAATGTCAGCCTCATTTATTAAAGGGGACCTAAAGTTTAGGTTTTAATTTCACTCTGATCAGCAAACAGTGGTTAGAAAATCATGCAGCTATGCTACGTGTAGTCAGTGATGACCTCTACAAAAGTTACAATCAGTGACCTGTTTATAGCAAAGAACAGACCATACCATAATGAACCTGCACTTTCATAAAGGCTACAGTGTCCCATAGGGTGTTTTTTGCATATGCGACGCTACCCCCAAAAGAGCTGCTTGGTAATTTGGGCTCTCTTTTCTGCGCCCCAACTCCAAGAACAACCTCAGCCTTTCTGACACACCTGGTTGAATAAAAATAAATGCAAGCATAAATAAAGATACAAGTATAAATATCTTTAAGATCAATGAGGGTTACTACCTGAAAATAGACACACACCCGTTTAGTGCTAAAGGCACTTCATGTATTCCTATGGCTTAGAATAAACAGCATTTCAAACATAAATGAGCACACAGCTGGTAACTTTACCGAAATCTGCTTGACAAAGTAATAACTGTGCCAAAATGGCCGAGATCAGGTTCTATACCACTAAATTAAGTCAATACGCGAATTGGCAAATCAGCAGTAAACAATGTAAATAAACATTACATGCAGTATGAGTGATACTGCTACCACACTGGTTTAGAGTGCACTAAGGGATTGACTGGGGTAAAATGCAGCATCTCCTTATGGTACCCCTTAACTCAGCAAAGGAGCAAAAGATCTCCAGGTAGCAACTGTTAAGGGGCAGTCTTTAGTCCTGACTCTTCAGCCAGCTAAAAGTTGGGGTTTAGTAACCATTTGGGGTCTTTAAGGCAGTCAACAAGGCCTGAAGGCAGTACTAAAACTGTAAGGTAGCTGGTTAGATAATTCCTAATGGCTCAGTCTCTAGTGGTGGTAGCACGTAATGGTCTCAAGGCTTTTTCACCAGACCCAGTGACACAGCAGCATTGGTCCCTCTGGCTAGGTGTCTCCTTGTTCTGGGTTGCCGTGATGACTCCAGTAGGCATTGCAGCAGGGTCTTTATCCTGGCAATGGCCCTTCAATTGCCCCCCTATCCTGGCAATGGCTCTTCACACTCATGTTACTCATGTTACAGCTCTGCACTGTTTGGCTTCCAGTGACATAGTGGCAGTCCCTCTCTTTCCTCTACTGGGAAGACACCCGGCAACATGGTAACAAACATATGCACATCCTTCTGCTCTTGAAAGTGGTTCCCAGAGGTAGCGAACTCTTATTTCTGTATTCATGTCCTGGCTTTCAGAGACATGTCATACTTTGCTGCCCTCTCAAGACTGGGGAATTCTGGACAGGCTACAACCATAGAACAACCATAGAACATTGTGCATTATCCTCAAAATATATTTTATCATTAATAATGACAGGTAATATACTCACAAACCAACAGATACATCAAAACTTGTCATAATAGATCAGCTCCAAGTCCTCGATATGTTACATCGTATAGAGGGACAGTATGAGTCCGACAGGCTAATAAAAGATATTTTGAGGATAAAGGATTAGGCTGGTGCACCCCCTGTTTGTTCTATGGTTACCCAGCAACATGGTCCGCTCATCTTCTCTGCCTCTACTACACTGCACTTTTCTTGAGCATTTGCCAGTAAAGTTGTGCTCACTCCTAGCTGGAGGCTGTAGTTCAGAGCCTCATAGCTTTCTATATGCAACGTGCCCCCCTTAGGTCTACAGGACCCATCATGCCTCTCTAGTTCTTGCTAATTGGTCCTCCGCTTGCCAGGAAGGTGGGGCAGCGAGCTGGGGATCCTAGAGCTCTTCTCTCCCAGTGCAGGCTCAGACTGCAGCCACACAAGTGAGAGGAGAGGGCCGGCCACAGCCACAGAGCCTGGCTCTCCTCTCTTTGGCTCCACAGTAATAGGGATAAAAGAAGAGAGCAAGAACAAGCATTACACAGTCCGCTCTTCAGAAGTCCTAGGCTAGGAAGAGGATTAGCGTGTGGACACAAGCTGATGGCACTTGCTTACACATACCATTGCAGTGAACACTCTATGATTGGTTTAAAGGCCAGTCACATGACTTTTGACAGGTGATTTGACCAGGGTTACCTCCACTCTGCATTTTTTTTTATATTTCTTAACCAAATATTCACATGAATGGGGCATTGCTTACTTCAGAGACCTGAAGCAATTGATGCATTAAATTAATTTGTAGAACACACCATTGTACGATGAACCTTGCTTATAATCACAATGCTTAGGTAACAAATAGTTAACAATTCCTTTCTATGAAATCAACCATGTGCACTGTATGCATGTATGCCAAGGAAGAAAGGTCAGGGAATCAATCTTCCTTAGGGGTAGTTAGGGAAAATGTAAAAAAAGCTTTTCTGTATTACTTCAGGAGGCAATCACGTATTAATATGGGGTCATAGAAGGATGGTTTGTAGTCCTTGCCATTTTGCCGTTAGTAAACATCTCCTTCTGTCTTTGAATCTTTTATATGTGATTGATCTGTTGCACAAATACATGTGGAGAATGTGGAATCCACAGATAGATAAATCTGGAATATGGAAGAAAAGTTAGGAGCGTGCTTCAGGTAGCAACCTCTTGGGATTTTAGTCTTGTAACAGGATAGGTAAGCAACCAAATGATCAAACAGAGAGTAAAATGTAACTTGAAGTTTAATAAACAGGTGCAGAATTAGAATTAATGATGCAAAGCAGAGTCAGAATTGCACAGGGCATGAATACACCATAGTGCTCAGGGAGGGGACCAGATATCTAATATACTTGTGGGTGTGTTGGATGTAAAAAAAATTTAGGCTGTATAGCTAATGAAAGGAAAAACGATTGGTGACATTGATATCAGGACAGGTAAGTAACAGGCTTATTTTCTTTCCAATTTCCTCCATTGATGGGTGGTCCTTGGAAATGCAGGGGAAGTAGGATGATGTCTACACTACTCTCAGCTTAAATACATAGTGCATGCAGAGCCTACGACACTCTGAATTTTCAGTGTTGAACCCAGAAGACAGGGAACATCTTGGGACAGAATAAAAGTACTGTGTCAGGCAGTTCAAGATTAAAGTGAGTATGGTCTTTTTTTTAATACAGCTTGGAGACAAATTAGTTTAATATGGATTCGTCCAGAGTTGGCTTTAAAGTAGATATAAACCCTTACTGAATGATATTTGGTCTGCTAAAACACTATGGAGTTGATTTACTAAAATTGGAGAGTGCAAAGAAAACCATTTAGCTTCCAGTTTTTTTTTTTTTGGCAAAGCTTAACTGAACAAGCTGAATTTAGAAGATGTTTGTCTACTATGCACAGCTGCACAAGATTTTGCACTCTCCAGTTTTAATTAATTAACTCCTATATTCTACACACCAGGGGTAGGCAACCTGGGCACTCCAGCTGTGGTGAAACTACAAATCTCATTATGCCTCTGCCTCTAGGAGTCATGCCTGTGATTGTCAGGGTCTTGCAATGTCTCATGGGACTTGTAGTTTCACCACAGCTGGAGGGCTGAGGTTTCCGACCCCTGTTCTACACAAGTAAATTATTTTTATAAAGACCTTTTTCACCCTTCATTATTTTTCTGCATCTAAGTGCTGTTGCCTCCTCCGGACGCTTTGTGGCCGCTTCTTATTTATTTGCATGTGCCCCCAGAGCTGCTGTGATTATTAGTCAAAACAAGGGAGGAGGTTTAAATATTCATGCCAATTAGCATAGGACATTTTTTTTAAATCATAATGCACTGCGTGATTTGTTTACTAAGGTCTGTAAATTTAGAAGTGCCACAAAGGAGGCTTTTGGATAAGCCAGTCCTCTCACTATAAAAGTTTGGGGGTAGAGGGCAGCCATAGTGATAGTGTAATGGAAGCTGCTGTAGGGAAAGGATAGGGAATGCTGCCAAACTGCATAGTGAGGATATAGGGTCAGTTAGGACTCTGTACTTTAATTCTGATTGCTAGCTTTTTGGACAACCCTTTTGTTGTCTTTTTTGTTCTTATTTACTGTATATTTTTTGTCTTTAATTTATTCTGTGGTTGGTTCAAAGTCAGCAGCCACTTTTAACTGCTGTCCCCTCCATAACTTCCTGAAAAAAGTGGGCTTTTGTTTCAAGGGATGGTATTTTGGGGTTTTTAATTTATTTTGTCAGTATGCAGGTTTTTGAGGTCAAACTGCTTTTTTTTTTGCTCCAAGTCTTCCCTTTAAAAAAAGGTGGGGTTTTGTTTTTTGTGTTGTAGAGTTAGGCCTAGCTCTAAGGAAGGGTATGCGCCCCCAAAACGTGTTAGCTGTGCCCCGTCTTCTGTGCATGTCCATGCATTGTTTTTATGGCCTTTTGTCAGTTGCATTTTGTGAGTACCCACTCTTATATAAAACATTTTTATTATTAAATTATCTTTGGTAATGCACTAGGTGTGCGCACCTTCCATTTCTGTTTTTCTTGTAGTTCCTTTCAGATTACCCTGAGGAAGGCAACATCCACCCAGTTTTGGATACCATTATATACCTTTCACACCACCATTTTATTTGATATCTGTTATTCCACACCTTGGAAGACCTATTAGCGCTGGAAGTGACTGTGTTTTTTATATGTCATATGTCAAATGGCAGCAACTTTGAGGCTGGGTTCACACTAGAACACGCAGCGGCTCACAGCAGGAGTCCGGTGCGTCTCCATTTACCGGTTCATGTCTGAATTCGGCCCGAATTTTGGGCTGAATTCGGACCTGAAACAGACCAAAAAGACGCACAGGGCTCCTGTGCAATTAGCACTGGAGCCGGTGCGGAGATGTGTGAAGGGACTCCATAGGGAGCCGGTCACAATCTCCTGCTATGCGAATTGAATGCGGAGAAAGCCGCATCCAATTTGCAATAGTGTGAACCTAGCCTATATATATATATATACTATTGCTGTTATGGGATCTCAGATTTTTAAGCCGTGTTTCATTCTGGGCTAAATCTGAAATATGATGTTTTATGTTTTTTAACCACTTAAGGACTGCCTCACGCCGATGTACGTCGGCAAGGCGGCACGGGCAGGCAAAATCACGTACATATACGTGATTTGCCTCCCGCGGCTGGGGGGTCCGATCGGACCCCCCCGGTGCCCGAGGCGGTCCTGTTATGTCCCCCAGCGATCGGAGGTGAGGGGGAGGCCATCCGTTCGTGGCCCCCCCTCGCGATCGCCGCCGGACAATCAGATCACTTCCTTTGCTGCTGTATGCTAAACAGCAGCAAAGGAAATTATGTCATCTCTCCTCGGCTCGGTATTTTCCGTTGCAGCGCCGAGGAGAGAAGACTTCACTGTGAGTGCACAACACTACACACACAGTAGAACATGCCAGGCACACAAAACACCCCAATCCTCCCCCCCGATCGCCCCCCGATCCCCCCCCATCACCCCCCCCCTCCCTGTCACAAACTGACACCAGCAGTTTTTTTTTTTTTTCTGATTACTGCATTGGTGTCAGTTTGTGACAGTTACAGTGTTGGGACAGTGAGTATTAGCCCCCTTTAGGTCTAGGATACCCCCCTAACCCCCCCTAATAAAGTTTTAACCCCTTGATCACCCCCTGTCACCAGTGTCACTAAGCGATCATTTTTCTGATCGCTGTATTAGTCTCGCTGGTGAGGCTAGTTAGTGAGGTAAATATTTAGGTTCGCCGTCAGCGTTTTATAGCGACAGGGACCCCCATATACTACCTAATAAAGGTTTTAACCCCTTGATTGCCCCCTAGTTAACCCTTTCACCACTGATCACCGTATAACCGTTACGGGTGACGCTGGTTAGTTCGTTTATTTTTTATAGTGTCAGGGAACCCGCCGTTTATTACCGAGTAAAGGTTTAGCCCCCTGATCGCCCGGCGGTGATATGCGTCACCCCAGGCAGCGTCAGATTAGCGCCAGTACCGCTAACACCCACGCACGTGGCATACGCCTCCCTTAGTGGTATAGTATCTGAACGGATCAATATCTGATCCGATCAGATCTATACTAGGGTCCCCAGCAGTTTAGGGTTCCCAAAAACGCAGTGTTAGCGGGATCAGCCCAGATACCTGCTAGCACCTGCGTTTTGTCCCTCCGCCCGGCCCAGCCCAAGTGCAGTATTGATCGATCACTGTCACTTACAAGGCACTAAACGCATAACTGCAGCGTTCGCAGAGTCAGGCCTGATCCCTGCGATCGCTAACAGTTTTTTTGGTAGCATTTTGGTGAACTAGCAAGCACCAGCCCCAGGCAGCGTCAGGTTAGCGCCAGTACCGCTAACACCCACACACGCGCCGTACACCTCCCTTAGTGGTATAGTATCTGAACGGATCAATATCTGATCCGATCAGATCTATACTGGCGTCCCCAGCAGTTTAGGGTTCCCAAAAACGCAGTGTTAGCGGGATCAGCCCAGATACCTGCTAGCACCTGCGTTTTGCCCCTCCGCCCGTCCCAGCCCAGCCCACCCAAGTGCAGTATCGATCGATCACTGTCACTTACAAAACACTAAACACATAACTGCAGCGTTCGCAGAGTCAGTCCTGATCCCTGCGATCGCTAACAGTTTTTTTGGAAGCTTTTTATTGAACTGGCAAGCGCCAGCGGCCTAGTACACCCCGGTCGTAGTCAAACCAGCACTGCAGTAACACTTGGTGACGTGGCGAGTCCCATAAGTGCAGTTCAAGCTGGTGAGGTGGCAAGCACAAGTAGTGTCCCGCTGCCACCAAAAAGACAAACACAGGCCCGTCGTGCCCATAGTGCCCTTCCTGCTGCATTCACCAATCCTAATTGGGAACCCACCGCTTCTGCAGCGCCCGTACTTCCCCCATTCACATCCCCAACCAAATGCAGTCGGCTGCATGAGAGGCATTTTTATGTCCTCCCGAGTACCCCTACCCAACGAACCCCCCCAAAAAAGATGTCGTGTCTGCAGCAAGCGCGGATATAGGCGTGACACCCGCTATTATTGTCCCTCCTGTCCTGACAATCCTGGTCTTTGCATTGGTGAATGTTTTGAATGCTACCATTCACTAGTTGAGTATTAGCGTAGGGTACAGCATTGCACAGACTAGACACACTTTCACAGGGTCTCCCAAGATGCCATCGCATTTTGAGAGACCCGAACCTGGAACTGGTTACCGTTATAAAAGTTAGTTACAAAAAAAAGTGTAAACAAAAAAAAAAAACACATACAAAAATATAAAATAAAAAAAAATAGTTGTCGTTTTATTGTTCTCTCTCTCTCTATTCTCTCTCTATTGTTCTGCTCTTTTTTACTGTATTCTATTCTGCAATGTTTTATTGTTATTATGTTTTATCATGTTTGTTTTTCAGGTCTGCAATTTTTTATACTTTACCGTTTACTGTGCTTTATTGTTAACCATTTTTTTGTCTTCAGGTACGCCATTCACGACTTTGAGTGGTTATACCAGAATGAAGCCTGCAGGTTTAGGTATCATCTTGGTATCATTCTTTTCAGCCAGCGGTCGGCTTTCATGTAAAAGCAATCCTAGTGGCTAATTAGCCTCTAGACTGCCTTTACAAGCCGTGGGAGGGAATGCCCCCCCCCCCATCTTCCGTGTTTTTCTCTGGCTCTCCTGTCTCAACAGGGAACCTGAGAATGCAGCCGGTGATTCAGCCAGCTGACCATAGAGCTGATCAGAGACCAGAGTGGCTCCAAACATCTCTATGGCCTAAGAAACCGGAAGCTACGAGCATTTTATGACTTAGATTTCGCCGGATGTAAATAGCGCCATTGGGAAATTGGGGAAGCATTTTATCACACCGATCTTGGTGTGGTCAGATGCTTTGAGGGCAGAGGAGAGATCTAGGGTCTAATAGACCCCAATTTTTTCAAAAAAGAGTACCTGTCACTACCTATTGCTATTATAGGGGATATTTACATTCCCCAAGATAACAATAAAAATGATTAAAAAAAAAAAAAAATGAAAGGAACAGTTTAAAAATAAGATAAAAAAGCAGAAAAATAATAAAGAAAAAAAAAAAAAAAAAAAAAAAAGCACCCCTGTCGCCCCCTGCTCTTGCGCTAAGGCGAACGCAAGCGGCGGTCTGTCGTCAAACGTAAACAGCAATTGCACCATGCATGTGAGGTATCACCG
This sequence comes from Aquarana catesbeiana, assembly GCF_042186555.1. Classification (NCBI taxonomy): domain Eukaryota; kingdom Metazoa; phylum Chordata; class Amphibia; order Anura; family Ranidae; genus Aquarana; species Aquarana catesbeiana. The sequence goes on from NC_133330.1 coordinate 279,515,744, forward strand.
CGAAGGTCAGATCGAGGGCAGTAATTTTAGCAGTAGACCTCCTCTGTAAATCTAAAGTGGTAACCTGTAAAGACTTTTAAAGGCTTTTAAAAATGTATTTATTTTGTTGCCACTGCACGTTTGTGCGCAATTGTAAAGCATGTCATGTTTGGTATCCATGTACTCGGCCTAAGATCATCTTTTTTATTTCATCAAACATTTGGGCAATATAGTGTGTTTTAGTGCATTAAAATTTTAAAAAGTGTGTTTTTTCCCCAAAAAATGCGTTTGAAAAATCGCTGCGCAAATACTGTGTGAAAAAAAAAAAATGAAACACCCATCATTTTAATCTGTAGGGCATTTGCTTTAAAAAAATATATAATGTTTGGGGGTTCAAAGTAATTTTCTTGCAAAAAAAAAAAACTTTTTCATGTAATCAAAAAGTGTCAGAAAGGGCTTTGTCTTCAAGCGGTTAGAAGAGTGGGTGATGTGTGACATAAGCTTCTAAATGTTGTGCATAAAATGCCAGGACAGTTCAAACCCCCCCCCAAATGACCCCATTTTGGAAAGTAGACACCCCAAGCTATTTGCTGAGAGGCATGTCGAGTCCATGGAATATTTTATATTGCGACACAAGTTGCGGGAAAGAGACAAATTTTTATTTTTTTTTTTGCACAAAGTTGTCACTAAATGATATATTGCTCAAACATGCCATGGGAATATGTGAAATTACACCCCAAAATACATTCTGCTGCTTCTCCTGAGTACGGGGATACCACATGTGTGAGACTTTTTGGGAGCCTAGCCGCGCACGGGACCCCGAAAACCAAGCACCGCCTTCAGGCTTTCTAAGGGCGTGAATTTTTGATTTCACTCTTCACTGCCTATCACAGTTTCGGAGGCCATGGAATGCCCAGGTGGCACAAAACCCCCCAAATGACCCCATTTTGGAAAGTAGACACCCCAAGCTATTTGCTGAGAGGTATAGTGAGTATTTTGCAGACCTCACTTTTTGTCACAAAGTTTTGAAAATTGAAAAAAGAAAAAAAAATGTTTTTTCTTGTCTTTCTTCATTTTCAAAAACAAATGAGAGCTGCAAAATACTCGCCATGCCTCTCAGCAAAAAGCTTGGGGTGTCTACTTTCCAAAATGGGGTCATTTGGGGGGTTTTGTGCCACCTGGGCATTCCATGGCCTCCGAAACGGTGATAGGCAGTGAAGAGTAAAATCAAAAATTCACGCCCTTAAAAACGCTGAAGGCGGTGATTGGTTTTCGGGGCCCCGTACGCGGCTAGGCTCCCAAAAAGTCCCACACATGTGGTATCACCATACTCAGGAGAAGCAGCAGAATGTATTTTGGGGTGCAATTCCACATATGCCCATGGCCTGTGTGAGCAATATATCATTTAGTGACAACTTTGTGCAAAAAAAAAAAAAAAATGTGTCACTTTCCTGCAACTTGTGTCAAAATATAAAATATTCCGTGGACTCAATATGCCTCTCAGCAAATAGCAATAGCATTTAGTGACAACTTTTTGTAAATATTTTTTTTTTTTGTCATTATTCAATCACTTGGGACAAAAAAAATAAATATTCAATGGGTTCAACATGCCTCTCAGCAATTTCCTTGGGGTGTCTACTTTCCAAAATGGGGTCATTTGGGGGGGTTTTGTACTGCCCTGCCATTTTAGCACCTCAAGAAATGACATAGGCAGTCATAAACTAAAAGCTGTGTAAATTCCAGAAAATGTACCCTAGTTTGTAGACGCTATAACTTTTGCGCAAACCAATAAATATACGCTTATTGACATGTGGCCGAATACATTTTGGCCTAAATGTATGACTAAAATTGAGTTTATTGGATTTTTTTTATAACAAAAAGTAGAAAATATCATTTTTTTTCAAAATTTTCGGTCTTTTTCCGTTTATAGCGCAAAAAATAAAAACCGCAGAGGTGATCAAATACCATCAAAAGAAAGCTCTATTTGTGGGAAGAAAAGGATGCAAATTTCGTTTGGGTACAGCATTGCATGACCGCGCAATTAGCAGTTAAAGCGACGCAGTGCCAAATTGGAAAAAGACCTCTGGTCCTTAGGCAGCATAATGGTCTGGGGCTCAAGTGGTTAAAATGTTGCCAGCCAGCATGTGTGGTTAAGATCATATATGAAGGAAACAAGTTATTTGGACTGTGAGCCCTTAGACAGCATTGAAGGATGTCATTCCGGAGAGCCTTCTCTATACAGTTCCAAGGAATACAAATACTGTTATACGTATCATGTTGAAGTGCTCCTCAGTTTAGTTGATACATAAACATCTAATGATAGCGCTGGGCTGAAAGAAGTGAAAATTGGTTCTGGTGGATATATTGTAAAGTGCTCATGCCTTCAGAAAAACAGCTCCATGATTAAAATACAGTATCTCACAAAAGTGAGTACACCCCTCACATTTTTGTAAATATTTTATTATATCTTTTCATGTGACAACACTGAAGAAATGATACTTTGCTACAATGTAATAAAGTAGCAAGTGTACAGCTTGTATAACAGTGTAAATTTTCTGTCCCCTCAAAATAACTCAACACACAGCCATTAATGTCTAAACCGCTGGCAACAAATGTAAGTACACCCCTGAGTGAAAATGTCCAAATTGGGCCCAAAGTGTAAATATTTTTTGTGGCCACCGTTATTTTCCAGCACTGCCTTAACCCTCTTGGGCATGGAGTCTACCAGAGCTTCATAGGTTGCCACTGGAGTCCTCTTCCACTCCTCCATGACGACATCACGGAGCTGGTGGATGTTAGAGACCTTGTGTTCCTCCACCTTTCATTTGAAGATGCCCCACAGATGCTCAATAGGGTTTAGGTCTGGAGACATGCTTGGCCAGTCCATTACCTTTACCCTCAGCTTCTTTAGCAAGGCAGTGGTTGTCTTGGAGGTTTGCTTGGGGTCGTTATGTTGGAATACTGCCCTGCGGCCCAGTCTCCAAAGGGAGGGGATCATGCTCTGCTTCAGTATGTCACAGTACATGTTGGCATTCATGGTTCCCTCAATGAACTGTAGCTCCCCAGTACTGGCAGCACTCATGCAGCCCCAGACCATGACTCTCCCACCACTATGCTTGACTGTAGGCAAGACACACTTGTCTTTGTACTCCTCACCTGGTTGCTGCCACACAGGCTTGACACCATCTGAACCAAATAAGTTTATCTTGGTCTCATCAGACAACAGGACACGGTTCCAGTAATCCATTTTCTTAGTCTGCTTATCTTCAGCAAACTGCAGGCTTTCTTGTGCATCATCTTTAGAAGAGGCTTCATTCTGGGACAACAGCCATGCAGACCAATTTGATGCAGTGTGCGGAGTATGGTCTGAGCACTGACATACTGACCCCCCACCCCTTCAACATTTTCAGCAATGCTGGCAGCACTCATAGGTCTATTTCCCAAAGACAACCTCTGGATATGACGCTGAACATGTGCACTCAACTTCATTGGTCGACCATGGCGAGGCCTTTTCTGAGTGGAACCTGACCTGTTAAACCACTGTATGGTCTTGGCCACTGTGCTGCAGCTCCATTTCAGGGTCTTGACAATCTTCTTATAGTCTAGGCCATCTTTATATAGAGCAACAATTCTTCTTTTCAGATCCTCAGAGAGTTCTTTGCCATGAGCTGCCATGTTGAACCTAAAGCGGGATTCCGGACAGCTAATTTTTTTTTTTAAAGTCAGCAGCTACAAACACTGTAGCTGAGGACTTTAAATAAGTAGACTTACCTGTCCTGGGTAGCCCGCGATGTCGGCCGCCCGAGGCCGACCCGTCCCTCGGCTCTCCGGTCCCGGCACCGCCATCCAAAGTAAGGGAAACAGGCAGTGGAGCCTTGCGGCGCTTTGTGAATGGGACGCGATGTTTTTGTGGGACACACACAGTTCCCATAACACACCGCGCCCCATTCACCAGAAGACAACGCGGGGAACAGAAGACTGAAGATCACCGCGGTGTAGGAAGAGGCAGATTAGGAAGACTGCCTAGCAACAGTCATTTCATGTAAGTAAAAAAAAAATTTTTCCTCCATTTTTTTAGGTATTTTTTGTGCCATTTTTTTTTCAGGGTGGACCTCCACTTTAAAGTGACCAGTATGAGAGAGTGAGACCGATAGCACCAAATTTAACACACCTGCTCCCAATTCACACCTGAGACCTTGTAACACCAACAAATCACATGACGCCGGGGAGGGAAAATGGCTAATTGTGCCCATTTTGGACATTTTCACTTACTGGTGTACTCACTTTTGTTGCCAGCAGTTTAGACATTAATGGCTGTGTGTTGAGTTATTTTGAGAGGACAGCAAATTTACACTGTTATACAAGCTGTACATTCATTGCTTTATTACATTGTAGCAAAGTATCATTTCTTCTTTCTTCTATCACATGAAAAGATAATAATAAAATATTTACAAAAATGTGAGGGGTGTACTTACTTTTGTGAGATACTGTATATTAAAATATAGTGTGGGTGGATCCTTTCCTGCTACCTCTCTGATAGCGACAAGGGGAGTGCTCACCAGAAAGTAAATTCTTGGATGTGTACAAAGGAACACATGGTACAAAAGCTTATCTCACACTTTTTAAAACATTTGAAAGTTAAGAGCATCAAATATCTAATGTGTTTCAGGGAAAAGGCTCCTTCTTCTTCAGGGCTTGAGCAGTCAATGTTAATAAAATCATGACAAAATGCACTAAGGGACCTGTGTTAACGCTTGATGAAGACAGACGTCTTCTGACAGCACTGAAAGTGGCCAACTGAGTATCTGGAAAGCCGATGTTTCTATTATTAGCTCTACTGTACAGTTACAGTATATGCAGGATTAGTGTATTTACTACAGAAAACCAGCGAAGCCTTTGAAAAAAAAAGTACTTTTTTTTTTTTTTTTTTTTTTTTAAGGAGTCATTTATAAACTGAGATTCTATAGTCTCTAAATACAATGGTCTACAGTAAAGCAGTGGTCTCCAAACTAGATGAATCCCTTTGCTTGCTTTAATCCAGCCCTTGGGACAATATTGCATCCTCTGACACCAACAAAGGGGCATAATTCCTCCCCATTACACCAATGATGGGGGACAGTTCCGCTCAATGATACCAATGATGGGCCCTATTCTCCTAGTGACACCAAGTATGGGGCATGATTCTTTCCACCAAATTACACCAATGATGGGGCACATTTCCTCTCACTGACACTAAAGATGGGGCATTGTTTACTCCCACTACAGTCGGAAGGACAGTAAACTGGCCTTTTGTTTAGAAAGTTTGGAGACCCCTGATCTAAATGATCAGAAATAATCAAATTACAGTAAACATTGTTTTTTACATTTACTTAGATTGCATTAACAAAAATCAAAAGCTTGGTCAAATGTTAAATATTTTTCGAGGAATAATTGCAAAAGAATCCTTTCAGTTTGATCCTTTATATTTCCCCACAAATAGCACAGGTAATAGAAAATTTTAAACATAAATGGTAGACCAGCTTGGAAGAACGTACCAAAAGTATGTTGAATGTCATCATAAAGGAATACAACCAATTAAGGTACAAATACAAGAAATAATTGAATGTTTATCAACAAATCAAGATCTTCCAATTTCCATACAGTTATTAAACAAGTTCAATCCATATGTGAAAATCATAAAAAGGGACAAAAAAAGGAAACTAAGATTTATAGAGATTGTGTTGTATATTCACAAAGTGGAGCATGCAGGTGGGGGGATAGATTAGGACATTTCTATTACTTGAATCACCAATTTCCTTATCTAAAGGAACACAGTTCACAATTCACTGGTCACATCAGAATTGAAATTTTCCAATACTAATGCACAGGGACATGATATGAATAAAAACAGATGGGGGAACAAAAATAATATAGTAAGTTGGTGGTGGTACACTTTACAGATTCTCAAACAGTCAGTGGCCAAAACACTAAGATGAATATAAACACTAGTAGTGATTTAACTACTACAGCTCCAGAAGGTTTACCCCCCCTTCCTGACCAGGCCATTTTTTTGTGATATGGCACTACTTTGCTTTAAGTGACAACTTGAGGTGCAGTTGGCAAACTTTACAAATTTTAAGATGCTGAATCCAAACCCTATTGAAGTTAATAAGAGCCGAATGTTAAAAAACAGTAATGGCCATTTTCTAGGCTAATAGGCAAGGGACTGAGCAGTGATTTGCAACATCATATGGTTGGATGACCTCCTATAACTTAAGCCTTGTACGCACGCTTCGATTTTTGGACGACCGAACGTCAGTTTTTTGTGGCATGCTAGTCTCATGTCATAAGTCAAGAGGTTACTCACAATACGGAAATTTTCGTATGACAGAAGTGACGTAATGTGTTGAATAGTTTTTTATGTATTCTTTCGTTTCTGAGCATGCGTTGTCTTTCTCTTGCAATTTTTTTCGTACGAAAACCATACTAATGAAACGAATCGGAAGTTGAGTTCACATCCGACAAAAATTTTATAGTTTGCACATCCAGCTTTTGTCTGACAAAAAAGCTAAATCGGCTGTCGAAAGCATCGTACTAACGATCCAAAAATCGACAGACAGCTCATCGTACTAATTTTTTCATCCGATTTTCGTATAATGTGTACAGGCCTTTAGAGGTCTTTTGTCTCTGGTAAGAAGCTTGTGCATATAGGGGTGTGGGAGTACTTCGAGGAACATGGGATTGCAGTGACAATACCATTATGGCATGAACTTTTTTTACATGAACTTTTATATTATTTATTTGTAATATATATGCACCACTGATTCGTTTATTTATTTAATGTTGATGCGCTTTTATTTACGGTCAGGGATATGAATTAATATTTTATTATGCACGTGGTTTGAAATGCGTCTGTGCACTAGATTGTTAGTATTTAAAGTGACAGCACACCTGTTTTGTGTTCATCTTCTATTCAGATATTAGAGTGGTGCTGTTCTGATATGTATTTTGTATACACAGAGAGCAAGATTTTTGTTTTATTTTGCACAATAACAGGCAAGGGATTGTCCAACAAATGGCATAGTGGGCTGTGAACTGAGAAATATGTACCAAAGCAAAACATCTTTTTAAAAACTCAGTTTTGCAAGGAGCAGTGATTTTATTAATTCTTATATTGCAAGATTAAAAATGCAAAATTACTTTAAGGTGGTATTAAAGTGTTACTAAATCCACAACAGTAAAATCAGTATATGCAACATAGCATATATAGAATAAGGGGTTAATCCTCTGCATTGTGTAAAAAGGCTGTTTTATCCTGTATGCACAGATCCTCCCCCTCCTGCACTGTCTATCTGGGGAAGGTCAGCTAACACAGGCAGTGTAGCCGACCTGCACATGCTCAGTTGTGTCTTTTTATGCTGGAAAGAACAGTTACTTGTTCTCAAAGCTAGCCAGGTCACATGATATTGACATCACACATGTGGGCGTGTATACAGGCTGCAGTGGAAATCTCCTCCTTCCTGATCTCTCACCACTGGAGAAACTGTGCAGTTTATCATGTAACCATGGTACACAGATCATCCAAAAAGGTATGTAGTGGCAGTATTTTAATGTAAAAAGAATATTTTTAAGCTGTGGGCACTGTGGGGGAGGGGGGGTGAACTATTTTTATATTACTGGGTTTAGTAACACTTTAAATAATAAAAAAAATAATATAAAAAGAACATGTTATACTTACAGGGCCTTGCATATGTATTCACCCCCTTGGCTTTTTACCTATTTTGTTACATTACAGCCTTTAGTTCAATATCTTTTTAATCTGAATTATATGTGATGGATCAGAACAAAATAGTCTAAGTTGGTGAAGTAAAATTTGAAAAATATATACATAAAACTATTTTTCAGAAATAAAAAAATGATAATCGGCATGTGCGTTCACCCCCTTTGTTATGAAGCCCATAAAAAGCTCTGGTGTAACCAATTACCTTCAGAAGTCACATAATTAGTGAAATGATGTCCACCTGTGTGCAATCTAAGTGTCACATGATCTGTCACTACATATACACACCTTTTTGAAAGGCCCCAGAGGCTGCAACATCTAAGCAAGAGGCACCACTAACCAAACACTGCCATGAAGACCAAGGAACTCTCCAAACAAGTAAGGGACAATGTTGTTGAGACGTACACATCAGGGTTAGGTTATAAAAAAAATCCAAATCTTTGATCATCCCTAGGAGCACCATCAAATCTATCATAACTAAATGGAAAGAACATGGCACAACAGCAAACCTGCCAAGAGACGGCCGCACACCAAAACTCACGGACCGGGCAAGGAGGGCATTAATCAGAGAGGCAGCACAGAGACCTAAGGTAACCCTGGAGGAGCTACAGAGTTCCACAGCAGAGACTGGAGTATCTGTACATAGGACGACAATTAGCTGTACGCTCCATAGAGTTGGGCTTTATGGCAGAGTGGCCAGAAGAAAGCCATTACTTTCAGCAAAAAACATGTTTTGAGTTTGCGAAAAGGCACGTGGGAGACTCCCAAAATGTATGGAGGAAGGTGCTCTGGTCTGATGAGACTAAAATTGAACTTTTTGACCATCAAAGAAAATGCTATGTCTGGCGCAAACCCAACACATCACATCACTCAAAGAACACCATCCCCACAGTGAAACATGGTGGTGGCAGCATCATGCTGTGGGGATGTTTTTCAGCAGTCGGGACTGGGAAACTGGTCAGAGTTGAGGGAAAGATGGATGGTGCTACATACAGGGATATTCTTGAGCAAAACCTGTACCACTCTGTGTGTGATTTGAGGCTAGGATGGAGGTTCACCTTCCAGCAGGACAATGACCCCAAATACACTGCTAAAGCAACACTTGAGTGGTTTAAGGGGAAACATGTAAATGTGTTGGAATGGCCTAATCAAAGCCCAGACCTCAATCCAATAGAAAATCTGTGGTCAGACTTAAAGATTGCTGTTCACAAGTGCAAACCATCCAACTTGAAGGAGCTGGAGCAGTTTTGCAAGGAGGAATGGACAAAAATCCCAGTGGTAAGATGTGGCAAGCTCATAGAGACTTATCTAAAGTGACTTGGAGCTGTGATAGCTGCAAAAGGTGGCTCTACAAAGTATTGACTTTAGGGGGTGAATAGTTATGCACATTGACTTTTTCTGTTATTTTGTCCTATTTGTTGTTTGCTTCACAATAAAAAAAAATATCTTCAAAGTTGTGGGCATGTTCTGTAAATTAAATGATGCAAATCCTCAAACGATCCAATGTTAATTCAAGGTTGTGAGGCAACAAAACACAAAAAATGCCAAGGGGGGGTGAATACTTTTGCAAGGCATTGTACCTGCTCTGTGCAATGATTTTGCACAGAGCAGCTCTGATCCTCTTCTTCTCAGGTCCCCCGGCGCTCCTGGCTCCTCCCCTTTGAGCAGTGCCTCCAGAGAAAGCCACTTGACCTGGGGGAACCGCTGCTTGCTCACTCCTGAGCCACTACTCTATGCATCCATAAGACACATAACGCCTCCATTTGGCCCTACCCTTCGCTCTCTCTTGCTCTTGGTGAGGAATGGGGGGGCTTGGGGAGGGGGTGATGAACACAGAAGGTTTTTTATCTTCATGCATTGAATGCATGAAGGTAAAAAAAACTTCAGCTTTTAGTAGAACTACTTTAACCACTTGAATCCTGGAGCCATTTTTTTTTATTTCTTCCACACATTTTAAAAAGCTTTTTAGACCTGAAGATTACACAAAAACCACAAACCTTATATACAGTATCAGTGAATGGGGAGCAGGTGTGTTAAATTTGATGTTATCTCTCTCTCTCTCTCATACTGGTCACACACCTCATGGCAAAGAACTCTCCGGGGATATGAAAAAAAGAATTGTTGCTCTACATAAAGATTGCCTAGGCTATAAGAAGATCTACCCAAGACCCTGAAACTGAGCTGCAGCATGGTGGCCAAGACCATACAGTGGTTTAACAGGACAGGACAGGCTCCACTCAGAACAGGCCTTGCCATGGTCAGCTAAAGAAGTTTGGGAAATAGACGTACAGTGTGAGTGCTGCCAGCACAGCTGAAGGGGTTGAAGGGGTGGGTGTCAGCCTCTCAGTGCTGACCCCCCATGTCCAAGATAAACGCATTTGTTTCAGATGGTGTCAAGTGTGTGGCGACAACCAGGTGAGGAGTAAAAGACAAGTGTGTCTTGCCTACCATAGAGCATGGTGGTGGGAGTGTCATGGTCTGGGACTGCATGAGTGCTGCCGGCACTGGGGTGCGACAATTCATTGAGGGAACCATGAATGCCAACATGTACTGTGACATATTGAAGCAGAGCATGATCCCCTCCCTTCAGAGACTGTGCTGCAGGGCAGTATTCCAACATAATAACGACCCCAAACACACCTTCAAGATGACCACTGCCTTGCTAAAGAAGCTGAGGGTAAAGGTAATGGTCTGCACAAGCATGTCTCCAGACCTAAACCCTATTGAGCATCTGTGAGGCGTCCTCAAATGGAAGGTGGAGGAACACAAGAGGACTCCAGTGGCAACCTGTGAAGTTCTGGTGAACTCCATGCCCAAGAGGATTAAGGCAGTGCTGGAAAATAATGGTGGCCACACAGAATCTTGACACTTTGGGCCCAATTTGGACATTTTCACTTAGGGGTGTATTCACTTTTGCCAGCGTTTTAGACATTATTGGCTGTGTGTTGAGTTATTTTGAGGGGATAGCAAATTTACACTGTTATACATGCTGTACACTCACTATTTTTCTTTGTAGCAAAGTGTAATTTCTTCAATGTTGTCACATGAAAAGATATAATAAAATATTTACAAAAATGTGAGTGGTGTACTCAATTTTATGAGATACTGTATATATATTTTTTTGGGGTGGGAGGTGTTGGCTTTAAAAATAGTTTTTTTTTATTTATCTGTCTCTTTAAGCCCCTTTTTTAACCATTAGCCCCTATAGAATAACATATAGGTGACAGGTTGTCTTTATGGAGTCATCCAGGATGGTTGTTTCTGGTTGTTTGCCCTGTACACCACTGCAGTTATTGGAACATGGATTGTGTTCCATCAACCGCTTCCCCAGGCAGCGATCCTGGTGAATGACAGTGCCGGACCAGGAAGTGTCATGCATGTCGCTTCATGGTCTATTCACAGGAGTCCACAAATGGATGTTCATGGAACTCATGCCACCCTTCCTGGTGACACCTGCCATGACCACACTGGGCATGCAGGTCATGCGAGGGGTAGGCACATTGCGTTGGTTGTGGAAGTAATCGGCTGGTTTCATAGCCGCTCGTATAATTTTCATATCAAAACAGACATTCAGCTTTAGAAAAGCACACACACTCCCAGCCTGTATAGCAGCTTGGAGTATGTTTAGAAAGAACCTGATCCCAGTGCCGTTTTAAAACAGAACTGGGACTGCAGTAATATGCTTGAGGGTTGACCTTTAATGTGTCTATGAAGTGGCACATTTGTACAATGTAAAAAAAAAAACCCCATGCAAAAACACAAGAAAAAAAAAAGCTTGAGGTCCCTAAAAATCCATCCCAGACCCTTATCTGAGCATGCAGCCTTACAGGCAAGGTAAGAGAGCGGGGGATGAGCGTGTGCACCATGTGCCTTCATTTATGTGACTGGAGACTGAATAAGGCCGTGTGATGTCACTGGTTGTTAAGGTTATTGCCGGTGCCCGCATCCATTGCTTCCTTAACAATCATTGATAGAAGCCGTCACATATTGTGTTGTTACAAATACTGCTACTGTATATGATGTCCAACTCCCACTGAAAAAGCAAATAGTATTTGGATACATTTTGAATATGTGTTCAAACTGAACCTTGAGCTCACCCCTAATCCCAACCTACCACACTAGCAGATGGGCCTCTCCTTATGTTTCACATTTATCTTCTGTGCACTTCACACAAATACCCTATGAATTTCAACATAAGGACTTTGGGAATGAGTGCTTTTCCACATTTTTGGACACCTTCCATTCCTTCTACGCCCCTAAATAGGAATTTAATCTAACCCAAAAAACAAATCTAGATAATTTTGTATACAGCTAAGTTAAACACATAGAACCAAATAAACCATTCAATCTCACAACCTCTATCTAGGTATTTAAAACAGGAACTTATAAATGGTTTATAGTGTATCCTCAAAAAAATATTTGATAAATTTGAGACTACAAAAGACATCTATCCTTTTGCACATAAAATAATTTTAAAAGTTCTGCATTACTAAAGACACAACCTCTCCTTAGCTGGCTCTATTGACGATTTGAGTCAACTGCATAGGAAAGTGTACAGATGTTTACCTAATTTAATAGACCTTTTCCAGGTTATTGACAGTACATTGCATTCTATCTAAAATTATTAATCCTACAATGCAACATTCTATACTCTTCCAAAAATACAGAAGAACATCAAAGATCCTCCTGGAAGACCTATCATCTCTGAAAATGGTACCTACTAAAACATGTTTAAACTCTCCCTTTATTCATTTAAGAAACACATCACATCTTTTGAGAGTATTACTGGATGCAACAATATAGAGTGACACAGAGTGACACAATATAGAGTGACACAGATTTTTGTGTAAATAGAATACAACTCAACATAATCATAATCATAAAAATATCTCTTTTAAATCTGCAGAGGTTTTTACTGACATGTAGCCAGCAGTGGCGGCCCGTCACAAAAAATAAAAAAATAAAAAAATAAAAAATTTAAACTGCCCCTTTAAGAAAAAAAAAAAAAAATAAAATGACCTTTAACCAAGTGCACTGTGCTCGGCGGGCGCCGGACACACAGTGCACTATGGGAAGCGCCACGTCAATGCAATCACGAGATTGCAGACGCGGCGCTTCATTGGCGGGGTTTGGAGATGCTTTGCTGCGCTATCGATCGCGCCGACCAGCATCCGCCCGGCCAAGTGCTTTGTTCTCAGTGTGAGAACAAAGTAACTTTCGGCAGGCTACAAAAAGATGGCCGCCGTGAGGACTAATCCCGTGTGTTCAGTGGAGAGGGGAGGCCCCTCCCCTCTCCACCGAGCACATGGAGAAAAACAGAAAGGAATGGATGAGCCGTCACACACATTACTGAAGCTGCTAGCAGGTAAGATTAAGCAACTGTTGTGCTCTCAGACCTGCAGCAGCTGCCTGTGTAGTGGATCTGGGGAGGAGGAGGGGGAGTGCAGTGAAGGGTTGAGAGAGAAGCTTTTAGCACATTCCAGAGACAGTAAATCTGGATGGGGCTGCTAGTGTTAAATATGTGGCAGGTAGGGGGAGGGGCAGCCTGGCACACAGTGGATAATGGTAGATGTTATGCTAGTTGTTCAGGCTGTCCTCTCCTCTCATCCAGCTGTATTTACACCCAGTCTAAGAGCAGAGACCAGAGCTTCTCCTTGGCAGGGGGGATCTGATCATACTGGATGGTGACATTGTGCTGGGAGGACAGGAGATGACAGTAGGAGGGGAAGATGAGCTTCCTTCACTGTACACTGATCTGTGATGGATCAGAACACTGACAGGCAGATCTACCATCTCTGATCATTAAATATTTCCTTCCTCGCTGCACCCATCCACCCATCCATCCTATCCATCCGTCCCACCTATCCATCCATCCCATCCTTCCACCCCATCTATCCATCCATCCATCCCACGCATCCATCCACCCCACCCATCCATCCACCCCATCCATCCATCCCATCCATCCATCCATCCCATCCATCCACCCCACCCATCCATCCACCCCACCCATCCATCCACCCATCCATCCATCCACCCCACCCATCCATCCCACCCATCCATCCACCCCACCCATCCATCCACCCCACCCATCCATCCACCCATCCATCCATCCATCCACCCCACCCATCCATCCATCCACCCCACCCATCCATCCCACCCATCCATCCCATCCATCCATCCACCTATCCATACATACATCCACCTATCCATACATACATCCACCTATCCATACATCCACCCACCTATCCATCCATCCACCCACCTACCTATCCATCCACCCACCCACCTATCCATCCATGCACCCACCTATACATCCACCCACCTACCCATCCACCCACCTATCGATCCATCACCCACCCACCCCATCCACCCCACCCATTCACCCACCCCAACCATCCATCCATCCATCCCATCCATCCACCCCACCCATCCATCCATCCACACATCCATCCATCCATCCACCCATCCATCCATCCACCCCACCCATCCATCCATCCATCCATCCATCCACCTATCCATCCACCCACCCACCTATCCATCCATCCACCTATCCATCCATCCACCCCACCCATCCATCCATCCCATCCATCCACCCACCCATCCATCCACCCATCCATCCATCCATCCATCCACCTATCTATCCATCCACCCACCCACCTATCCATCCATCCACCCACCTATCCATCCACCCACCTACCCATCCACCCACCTATCAATCCATCATCCACCCACCTATCAATCCTTCATCCACCCACCCCATCCATCCCACCCATCCATCCCACCTATACATCCCATCTATCCACCCCATCCATCCACCCTACCCATTCATCCACCCCACACATTCATCCACCCCAACCATCCATCTATCCACCCCACCCATCCATCCATCCATCCATCCATCCACCCCACCCATCCACCCACCTATCCATCCATCCACCCACCTATCGATCCATCCACCCACCTACTCACCTACCTGTCCATCCATCCCTGCACACCCCTTCCTGCTGGTTGTGTATATCCTGTCTATCCCTCCTCTTTCCTATATGAAAGCAGTTTATTTCTTGGTATTGTCCTAAAGCTGACCATACTCTGTCAAATCCCCTTTTTCATCAGACAATGCACAATACAGTCTGTGCAATCTCCTATAGATCTGCCATCTACTATGTAGTGCAAGAGCCTGCCTGGAGGGGGGGGGGGTTGAGTGATGGGGCCAGGTCTGTTTTGCGCCCCCCCCAAAATTTTGACCACCAGCCGCCACTTATAGCCAGACAGAGAAAGCAACTACAAACACTGTGTTGCAACCACATTATTTGTCTAAATAGGATTCATATGCTGGCTTCAGCACCATTCGGCCTTCACCCACCAGGGGGAATTCGTTGGGACTTGAGAAACTGAAAGGGTTATGATGCCGCTGTATGGGGTCATGGGAAATGTACAGTAGTTTGCAGTGAGCACTGTGCTGTAGAGGCGAATGAGGCTGCAGACTACAATACACACCAAATCCCCGTAAAATTAGAGACATAGTTTCCCAGGCTTTTGGAAAGGAAGAGCTCTCTTCTGCTGAGGACTGGAGTGATACACAAACCTCTGTGTTTGTGTGTGCATACACCTGTGACAGCTTGAAAACCAGAGTGCTGGGGTCTGAGCTACTCAGAACTGGATTGCCAAGGACTGGATTACTGAGGACCAGTTTCCTGAGGACCAGATTTCTGAGGACAGAGCCAGAAGAACTAGAGAAAGAATAATGTTCAGGCTAAGGTTCACAGGGTAACCAGGATTTGCATTCATTTTACTGCTGCTAAGCAGAGCTCTATCTATCTATCTATCTATCTATCTATCTATCTATCTATCTATCTATCTATCTATCTATCTATCTAGTAGCTGAAGAATCTCTGCCTGCAGAGTTTAAAAGAATATTACAGATGTGTGCCACCTAAAAAACTGGGCCCCCCCATTTAGCATTTTAAAGGTTGCAGGTCATGAACCAAAAACTGACCAACTTTTTTTCCAGGAGGTACCCCTCTCAGCGTATATATACATTCCTACACATACCTGTACATAGGGTGATATAAACAGAGTGCACTCTGAGACATCTACTGACCATTTTCTGCAAAGGAGACACTGGGGGGTATTTACGAAAGGCAAATCCACTTTACACTGCAAGTGCACTTGAAAGTGCACTGAAAGTGCACTTGGAAGTGCAGTCGCTCTAAATCTAAGGGGTAGATCTGAAATGAGTGGAAGCTCTGCTGATTTTTTCATCCAATCATGTGCAAGCTAAAATGCTGTTTTTTATTTTCCTTGCATGTCCCCCTCGGATCTACAGCGACTTTACTTCCAAATGCACTTTCAGTGCACTTTCAAGTGCACTTGCAGTGCAAAGTGGATTTTCCTTTAGTAAATAACCCCCGGGGGCGTGGCCTGACGCGGCATGTGAACAGTCTTGTTCGACGGAGCTCCCGCTGTTGATCCTACAGAGAATCCTTACCTCACCACTAAAAATGCTGGAAAAAGTCCGGTAACAGCTCCTAACAACCTCAAGGCACCCCAGGAATCCGCGATGGCCAACAGACTGGGTACGCCACGAGGCCAGGACAAGAAACCGGAGCAGGGGGGTAAGTCATCAAAACCCCCTAAGACAAAAGACCAGCCCAGAGACATGCTTTATTATACCCAAAAGCTGGCAGGCCCTGCAGAACCATCACAGGCTAACACACAGCAAGCAGCAGTGTCCACAGTGCAGGCAGACAGGGATGACACAGACAGTCTGGAGGACACTGAATCAATGGAGTCTGTCCCTGATACCTGATCCCTGAGTCTGTCCCAGATCCCATGCCTGGCCTGTTTGATATGCAGACAAAGGATAGCCCCCAACCCACACTGAGTGAAATATTACAGGCTGTACATAAATGCACCGCTTCAGTGGATGACCTTAAAGAGAAATTTGGGGGGCTGAAAGAGACAGTCTCTCTCCTCCGCCACGACATACAAAGAATCAGAGAGAGGACCACTGCTGTAGAGGGGAGAGTGAGTGACATAGAAGACCAGATGCCCCATCTGAACAGAGATGTGAGAGGGGCGGCTCAGCAGGCACACCAGGCATTCAATAAAACTGATGACATCGAGAACCGCCTGAGACGCAACAATGTCCGCATAGTGGGGCTCCCTGAGAAAGTGGAAGAGAGGGACCCCACTGTATTCATTGAAGGCTGGCTACAAGAAGTGTTTAGAAAGGAGGCATTCTCCCCCTGTATGTGGTGGAAAGGGCACATCGAGTGCCGCCACGGTCTCTGCCGCCTGATAGCCCCCCGAGATCAGTGCTCGCCAGGCTCCTGAATTACAGGGGCCGTGAGGTAGTGCTGTCACTGGCCAGAGAAAAGGGAGCGGTACAGTTTAATGGCACCAGAATTTCCTTTTATCCAGACTTTTCTGCAGAAGTACAGCGCAGAAGATCCACGTTTACTGACGTCAAGAAAAGGCTACAACGACTGCAGTTAAAATACGTTATGCTTTTCCCAGCCGAATTGCAAATCACAGCCGGAGATCAAAATCACTTTTTCGAAAATGCTCAAGACGCCGCAGAATGGCTGGACCACAATGAGCAGGGCCTTCAACGACGAGGACGTGAAAATGGAGAAGGATGACGTCGCTGTAACAATCTTCATCGGGCATGAAGGACGCCCCATTACCTGTGCAGTTTTTACAAGGTTTAAAGAGGACCTTTACTAGAAACCCACTATCAGCGAATAGAATTCCAACTGCAATTTGTTTTCGATTGTTTACAAGTTTAGCCACACAAGCGGAATGAGATTATGCATATTGTGTGCACTATACCTGCTGCCATGGTTGACATGGCGCAGGTTTCTTTGCCCTGTTGGCAAAATGTTGGCTTACAGTGATCAAGCCCCGTACTTTTTGGGAAATATCTACTCTGCCCTGTTGGCAGGGAAAGGACCACAGACTGAGTTCCAGATCTATGTTCATCTGCTTGTCTACATTACTTCGCAGTTGCGCAAGTTGCCCTTCACCAGTTCTTTATCACATCTCCAGTGCACGTGTTACTACATGACAGCCCAATATGGGCTATGCTACATGCTGACTCCCTCTGACCACACAAAAGCCTCCAACAGGGGGCATGAGGGAACAATATCCAAAACAGCAGGATTCTTTTACAAGTACAGATTGATATATAATTGTTTGACATGTCTTGTACACCTATAATGTCATGGAATGTACGGGGGGTGAATGACCCATTGAAGAGAACTATGATATCTGCGGGTATGTGGAAGTTTCACCCGGCCATAATTGGTCTGCAGGAGACTCGCCTTCAGGACAATATGGTCAGCTTCCTGCAATATGCCTGGGTGGGGAAGGAATATCACTCCACCTACTCCGCCTTCTCCCGAGGAGTAAGTGTACTGATACACAAAGCCATAGCATACCAGGAGCTAGACTCTCTGATAGATACTGTATATCTGGTAGATTTATTTTCTTATACTGTAAACTATATACCATTACTATGATCCTGGCTTTTGTATGCATACCACCCCCTATTCCGCTATTACTCATGGGAGATTTTAACTGTTACCTAGATCCCAGACTAGAAAGGCACCCCCCTTTAGTACCACCCAAGGGGGTAGGGGAACTGCCCTTAGCCGCCTAATGATGGAAGTGGGATGGACTGATTTGTGGCGCATTCGCAATCCAAACAATAAACAGTTTTCATGCTTCTCCAAGACGCACAGATCACTATCCCGTATAGACCTTTGTGTTGGAAACCAAAATATGGTCAGATACACCTCTAAAGTGGAATACTTCCCATGG
This sequence comes from Aquarana catesbeiana, assembly GCF_042186555.1. NCBI lineage: Eukaryota > Metazoa > Chordata > Amphibia > Anura > Ranidae > Aquarana > Aquarana catesbeiana. The sequence goes on from NC_133330.1 coordinate 279,534,306, forward strand.
GGAGTATCAGACCACTCCCCATTAGCCATATGGCTAATTATGCAACCCCCCAGCTCGCTACCTAGGGCCCCGTGGAAGCTGAACGCCTTCTGGCTTAAGCTGTTCACCTCACAGGAACGGTTAACGGTTCAGATCCAGGATTTCTTTAGATCACATCAGCAATACACGGATAACCTGCAAACATGGGAAACATTTAAAGCATACTGTAAGGGTTTATTTATTCAGGAAATACAAACGGTTAAACAGAACACCTTGGCTCTGCTAAAGCAGGCGGGAGACCTGGTGAGTCAACTAGAGCTAACGTTTGTGACTAATCCTACTGATTCTGCAAGGGAGGCATGGATGTCGGCTCAGGACTCCTTAGACCGCCTGAGATCCTCCATTGCAGAACGCAAAAGATTTTTCACGAAGCTGGCGTTTTATGGGGAGGGGGAAAAGACGGGCCGCTTACTAGCAAAAATTGCAATATCCCAACAACAATCACCGGCCATAGAAGCTATCCGTGCCGCTAATGGCAAGATAGTTAACTCTCCTGAGGCAATTGTCTCCGAGCTGGCCACTTTCTATATGGACTTATACAGGTCCAGAGAGGCCTACTCGGACGAAGAACTGACCACCTACATGACAAACATGACTATAGGATTTGTCAACTGCGGTCTTATACTTATCTTAAACCTAAAATAACCACACAACGCTGCGTGACATGGGTTTTAATGGCCACAACAGCCCTTTATTAACAAAATATATATTAACATAAACAGAACAATTTTTAACACCAGGAAGGGGTCTTTGGGGTCCCATTTTTATCAATAACAACTGTGACCTCAGCTGTGCCCCAGCCGGCTCGAGGACATTGCGACTTTCCAATTTCTCTTTCCCATGGGACCTAATGCCGCGTACACACGGTCGGACTTTTCACCTACAAAAGTCCGACAGCCTGTCCGACATACTTCCGACGTACCTTCGGCGGACTTGCGGCAGACTTTCTTACGAACGGACTTGCACACACACGACCACACAAAAGTACGACAGCCTAGTACGCGGTGACGTACACCAAGTCCGACGAGACTATAAAACGGAAGTTCAATAGCCCGTACGACACCCTTTGGGCTCCTTCTGCTAATCTCGTGTTTATCTCGTGTTAGTAGAAGTTTGGTGAGAGACGATTCGCGCTTGTGAGACTCGTATTTTTCAGTTTGTTTTAACTGTTGTTCAGTCTGTGCTTGTGAGGTTTGTATCTGCTTTTCAGTGCGTTTGGTCAGTTGGCATTGAGAAATCTTTGTTTTATTGGCCGCTCGTTCCTGATTTTCAGGTCGTTCTTCACAGGCCTTGCTGTTCTTCAGTGCGTTCTGTTTAGTGCGTTCTGACCAGCCGACCGTTTTGAAGCCATGTTACCTGTACGTACTCGTCGTAGAGCTCGTGCATTGTATGTGCTTGGTGCTGTAGTTTATTCTTCAGCCCAAGACCAGTCCATGAACAGGGCGAGGAGGAGTTCATGGACCAAGAATTGGTTGCTTCAGCGTGACCAGTTCTGTCACATGCCTTTGCTCCGTGAGATCCGTGAGAATAATCCTGAGGATTTCAGGAACTTTCTCCGGATGACGGACCCCGTTTTTGACCGTTTGTTGGCTTTGCTGACCCCCTATATCAGCAGGCAGGATACCTGCATGAGGCAAGCCATCACTCCGGAGCAGAGGCTGGTCGCTACCTTGCGGTATTTGGCCACAGGGAGAAGCCTGCAGGACCTTAAGTTCTCGACAGGCATCTCCCCCCAGGCTCTGGGGATCATTATCCCAGAGACCTGTTCTGCCATCATACAGGTCCTGCAGAAGGACTATATTAAGGTAAGATATTTTTCTTTTATTAGCATCACATGTTCTTTTATGTAATCTTTGATAATGTAATGTATTTCTTGCTTCAAACACTACTTACCATCATTGCAATATAGTGTGAATGTCCCCTTTTTATCCTCACACATGCTGGAATTTTTTCCTGTTATTTTTTGTCATGCATGTATATTTTCCTTCAATAACCTTCCCAGCATGAAGTGATGGGAACATATCCACCTAGTCTACTCATTTTGAATGTATTTTGTTGGAGTGTATTTAGTGTGCTTATAATTAGCAATTATCTAGATTTCACAACCCCCCCACCCCCCCCACCTAAACTCACTCCAAATAGTGTGCTGCTAATGAGCAATTATCTAGATTTCACAACCCCCCCCACCCCCCCCACCTAAACTCACTCCAAATAGTGTGCTGCTAATGAGCAATTATCTAGATTTCACAACCCCCCCACCCCCCCCACCTAAACTCACTCCAAATAGTGTGCTGCTAATGAGCAATTATCTAGATTTCACAACCCCCCACCCCCCCCCACCTAAACTCACTCCAAATAGTGTGCTGCTAATGAGCAATTATCTAGATTTCACAACCCCCCCACCCCCCCCCCCCCACCTAAACTCACTCCAAATAGTGTGCTGCTAATGAGCAATTATCTAGATTTCACAACCCCCCCACCTCCACCCTCGTTAAAATTTGCTTGAATGTTCTGTGGTGTTGATTTGTCTAAAGCAAATATATGTTGCAGTTTGCAAAATGCATGTGCACTCTACAAGTGCATTTGTTCCAGTGCTTTAGTAAATGAGCAGAAGCTCTGCTGATTTCCATCATCAAATCATATGCAAGCCTCAAAGTGTTTTCATTAATTGCCCTTGCCTGTGATTGTGTACTCCTTGCAACATGAATGCCTTTTTACATTACCTCATTTACTGTAAGCTGGTTAGCAACTGCACCTGCAGAGTGCGACAACTGCAGTCTTGTAGCCTTTTTAGTCCCTAAATTCCTGCGTGTCCTAAAAGTAATTTTTTTTAGGGATTTCACAACCCCCTAAAATGTAATCAATGTTCCATCAGAGGGGGTGAGCAATCTGATAAGTGTGCCTTTCCATATTAGTTATTCCAGAAGAATTAAATTATTGAATGTTATACTGATGCTGGGGAATAATGTTTTTAATTGTCTAATTTTCTTGCAATGTTAGCTTCCAAATTAATTGATTTTGGTTTTCTTGTTTGATTCCCCAGTTTCCTTCAACGCCACAGGAATGGCAGACTGTGGCATCCCATTTTGCCAGCCGTTGGGACTTTCCCAATTGTGGAGGGGCTATAGATGGGAAACATGTCCACATTGTGCCACCACCCCATTCGGGGTCATATTATTTTAATTATAAGGGGTTCCACAGTATTGTTTTAATGGCGGTGGTGTCGGCACACTATGATTTTTTATATGTGGACGTGGGGAAGAATGGCCGGATGTCGGATGGAGGAGTATTTGCCCAGACGGAGTTCTGCCAGCGTCTCCAGAGTGGTGGCCTGGGATTGCCACCTGATGAGGATAACGTGGAAGGACTCCCCTTTGTCTTCATTGCCGATGAAGCCTTCGCTCTCAGCAAGCACCTCATGAGGCCATTCCCCCAAAGAACCCTCACCCCGGAGAGGAGGGTTTTTAATTACTGGCTGGCCAGAGCTAGAAGAGTGGTTGAGAATGCGTTTGGAATTCTGGCCAGCCGGTTCCGCTTGTTTCAAACAGCCATTAATTTGGCGGAATACAAACTTAATTTTATCATTTTATCGTGCTGCATTCTGCACAACTTTTTAAACAAGCATTCTACCAATTATATAGGCACAGTTGGGCCTGAGGCCGGACAAATAGAAGCCAACCTTACAGGCCTGGATACTGTCCGTACTGGCTTGGCCCCCCAAAGTGCCCGTCAAGTTAGACAGCAATATGTTAATTATTTTATGGGTAGGGGGGCCATTGCAATGGGCCAGGATATATAATTTTTTACAATAAAAAAAATATTGCTGAAATCTGGCATTATATTTATTGCTTGCCTTTCTTTTGGGCTGTCTCCTAGGTTATGGTCGAGCAGTTGTAGTGCCAACTGTATTTGAATTTTAAAAATGTCTAAATAAGCTCCATTGCCACTGTAAACAACTTTTTTACAATTATAACCAAACTGATACTGAGCCTTGAAATAACAAACCACACATTTTTGAAAATCCTATAAGGAGATGTTTTTATTAATGGTTGTTATGCATTCAGTTCTGCATTTAGTATAAAATGTTCATAGACAAAAATATAATGATATCTTAATAATGTAGCAAAATATAATTATATTTAAATATTTCTACCTAATCCACAAAAAAATATTTTTGGCTTTTTGATTTTCGCAAACAGGCTTTTTTTTTTGGGAAAATCAAGTTTTGTTTTTTTTTTTTTTTAAAAGCAAGTTTTTTTTATTTTTTTTTTTTTTAATCAAGTTTTTTTAGTTTTTTTTTGGTTTTTGCAAATCAAGTTTTTTTATTTGTTTTTGTTTTTTTAATCAAGTTTTTTATTTTTTTGGTTTTTAAAAATTAATTTTTTTATTTTTTTTGGGTTTTTTAAAATCAATTTTTTTATTTTTTTGGTTTTTTAAAATTAATTTTTTTTTTTTGGGTTTTTTAAAATCAATTTTTTTATTTTTTTGGTTTTTTAAAATTAATTTTTTTATTTTTTTTGGGTTTTTTAAAATCAATTTTTTTATTTTTTTGGTTTTTTAAAATTAATTTTTTTATTTTTTTTGGGTTTTTTTAAATCAATTTTTTTATTTTTTTGGTTTTTTCAAATTAATTTTTTTATTTTTTTGGGGTTTTTTAAAATCAATTTTTTTATTTTTTTGGTTTTTTAAAATTAATTTTTATATTTTT